>NC_143139.1:60082651-60385681 GCF_059928025.1 Delphinapterus leucas
GACACATTTTTATTTTCTAACATGGATAAGCTGCTTTCTATTCCAGTCAACCTCACAGACAGGTTTAAAATCTTCAATCAACATTTATCCATCAACATGAAAAACAATAGTTTAATAACTGTGGCTGTAAAATAAGGCCTCTTGTAACTCCAAGTGATTGCATATTAAAAAGGGACCTCATGATAACAGTTGAAAAGAAAAAAACACAGTAAAGCAGCCCGGCTGTAAACTAATCATGTTATTACCCTATCTTTTAAAAAGTAATGTCAATAAAAGTGAAGTATTCTGCATGAAAACCTAGGAAACCTGGGAATCCAGGAGAGAGACCAAATTAGAGAAACATATTCATCCAGTCTTGGAATGTTTTCTGCTGTGCAGCAGAATGTTTCATGTGTCAGGGTGCTGGGAAATATTTTCAGGATTTCCACCTCTTCCTGCAAGGCCATGTTTAGCAAACTCTCTGCATAAGGAGTTGTGGTGTATTGCCTGGGCTGCTAACCAGCTGTTGCATCTTGAGTAGGCACTCACTCAACCTCTGTTTCTTCCGTTGTGAAATGAAGGAGTTGAGTTAGATTACTGTTTCTCAAACCTTAGCCAACATCAGAATCACATGGAGGGGTGACCCCACTCCAAGTTTATAGTTCACCAGGTCCAAGAATTTGCAGCCCTGACAACAATTACACAACCCCCAAATGTCAATAAGGCTAAGGTTGAAACACTCGGGTCTACAGGTGTTCTTAATTTCTATGATTCTACCTCAAAGGGCCAGTTAGGGTTTTATGCTCCTAATCAGGCACACAATGAAAACCAAGTTATTTTCCACTCTTTTTACCTACCTAGGGCAGAGCTTGCCTGGTGTCAAAAGCCAGAGTCTCCAGATGGCTGTTCATTACTATGCTGGGATCCTCCATAGACAATCCTGCTCCATTTCCCTCAACTCTGCCCCTGTCCTTCTGGGATTCTGTTGTCTTATTACCCAAATGAACAATGGGACTTGTACATACAGTAGATGCTTGGGGTCTAAACCACTCATTACTGCTTGAGTATTAGTCTCTCCAGGCCCCAGCCCCACAAAACATCAATATTTCACTGGGAATCCAATCTAGCCTCTCCAACTGTTTCCAGGGCAATCTTCCTTCTTTCTCTTCCAGATTGTTCTTGTTGATAAGAACAGCTTTTGATTTAATGTTCAGTTATAATATTCTCCCTAAAGGAAAGCTGGAACACATTTTATGATATGAGGTTCCACCATAGCAACAGAAGGCTTTTTAATGCATGCATGAATATTCAAGATCTAATCAGTAGCATGTGAATGAATTGATACTGCTGAGAATTATTATTCTATGCAGATAGAACAAGCAAACTACAATCTTTTATTTGTTTACATGACACTGGGGGGATATTTGAACTTTTCTAGGATGCAATTTCTAGTCATTTGTTAAATCTATATGCCTCTTCCATCCTTCAGATAGTGGAAAGTACAGATGGCCCACAATGAAATGAACTTTTAGATGAAGTATTTTAAACATTTAATGGGTTTTTATTTAAACAGGTAATTTCATGGTGTTAATAAGATGGTGACATTGCTTCTTCATTCTTTCAAATTCTCTAATTAAAAAGTCTAGCTACCTGACACACTTAGAGTCATGGAAACTCAGACTTTAACACTATATTTTGCCTTTGATCATCTATCAGAGATATAACCTCTTTTGGTTTACCAGTCCCTTTACTAATGTGATGAAATCTATAAACCCTTTCCCCAGAAAGCACATATATTTGGGTACACATAACATTTCACCACAATTTGATGGGATGTTCACACATTCTTCATAGAACCCCCAGAGGATCAGGTTATTGAGTTAAGGACCCTTGCCTTAAAGCAGCATGGGAGGAGTGTCTCAGAAGCCTGGATCAGATCTTATGCACTCTCCAGTTCCCTGCTCTTAGAGCTCCCCAGGAGAGGCAGGGGGTTGGAGGGGCTCCTTTACCTTAAATAGGCACATACCTTCTACAGTTAGAATTTTAGGATGCTTTAGTACTTGCATATAGGTATGTGCAAGTTTCCTTTGACTGCAGGTCATAGAAACTCAAAGTAACAAGTGAAAAAGAGGATTTATTGTCCTACATACCTGGGAACTGGATCTAGGACTTCAACAATGTCATGGAGACATTCATGCTTTTTCTCAATCATGATCTTGAGACCTCTCTCTCCCTCCCTCCCTCCTTCCCTCCCTTATCTTTTGGCTCTGCTTCTTCTCTGTTGTCTTTATTCTGAAGCAAAAAATGTCTACCAGCAGCTCCAGGATTAAATTCTCAACCAAAGAGGAGTTTCTTTCTTTCTAAGAGTTCCATAAAAAGTCCCAGGAAGACTCTCAGTTACCAGTCCCAGATCCCATGCTGCAGCCAGCGGTGGATCATAAACCATGTGGGCTGGGAACAGGAAGGAATGATCGCTAAGGGGAGATTGAGAGCTGCTGCTAAAGGAAGGGGAATGGATGCTGGCCAGAGGGGCAAACACACAATGTGTACTACCATACGGAGAGCAAGTTACCAAGGGATTAATAAAATGTCAGGCTTTATCCATCATCTTCCCTCATTCTCATGTCACCATTTCATTAAAATAAGCCACACACTTAAAGAATGACTTAGACTCAGTCACAATATAGGTGGAGGAATTATTTGCTAAAATTTTATTGGGGGAGGAGGATAATAATTCTCTATATTTGCTGTGAGGTTTTAAAAATGCATTGATTGGTCTAATAAGTTGATTAATATTTCTCCAGGTACATGTGGTGATACTGAAAGGTTGATCTCCTGAAGTTGTGGTAACTTGGTGTAAACTTCTATAAAAGGATTATTCTCCCATGTAGCATATTTCCCTATGGTAAATGACTATATTTTTTTCTTTTAATTTTGAAAAAAAAGAATAAAAAAGGAAAATGCAAGGAACAATGCAGTTGTCGTCCAAGACCCCTCTACCTATAATTAATAAATGTTAGTATTTTGTCATTTTTGCTCCAGATTTACATAAATGTTTATACAATAAAATCTTACATAAATGCAAAATGAAGTCACTCTCTCCACAGTCCTATTTCTCTATTTTCTAGAAGCAATAACTATATAATTTGATTTTTTAAGAAACTATTTCAGACTTAAAAAAAGCAGATAGGCTAATATAACAGATGCTTTGTAGTCATAATTAAACTTAAGACATAAAATATTGCCAGTTAAGGTCCCTGTGTATACACTTCCCTAATCTCATTCCTCCCTCTTTCCACCACAGGTGACCACTACGCTGAGTTTGGTGTTTATCACTTCCATGACTATTTTTGTTTCTATGGCTACTACTGCTACTACACATACACATACACACACACACACACACACAATTTTTAATCAAGGTAAAGTAGACTTTAAATATTTTATATATGACATTTATATATTATACATTAATAAATTTATATTTAACTATATAATCATATAAGTATTTTATATTAGTTATAGGTATATAAAGTATTTACATATACAAAGTTCTACACATATAAATGCTGTATGTACTTGTACAACTTGCTGTTTTAGTGGAATAGTTTGTTCTGAGATTTACTTATGTTGAAGCTATGTAATTCTAGTACATTCACCCATGGTATGTTACATTTGAAATTAATCTGTAAAAGACATTGCAGCTTCTGGCTTTCTCTTTCTCTCTCTCTCTCTCTCTCTCTCTCTCTCTCTCTCTCTCTAGTGCTCTCCCTGGGGAAGCCAGCTGCTGTATCTTCAGCAGCCCCGTGGACAGACCCACATGGTAAGGAGCTGATGCCTCCAGCCATCAGCCTCCTGAAAGGCACTGGAAGCACATCTTGTAGTGTAGGCAAGCTCTCCAGTGACTGCAAGCCTCCTGAGAGACCCTGAGCCAGAAGCACCCAGCTAAGCTGCTCACGAATTCCTGACCCTCAAAGAAACCGTATAAATATTGTTTCCAGCTGCTAATTTGGTGGGGAGGGGATTTTTACATGACATAACTAGAACGATATTGAAGCAAATCTAAGCATTCATCAAAACACCACATTTTGATGGAGTGCAGACGTGAAACTTTTTCTCAGGAGGAATAATTTTCCTTGATTCTTACCACTAGAGGGCAAAATAGTCACAAATGATGGCTTGAGGAAAGAATTGAAAGGCTTTTTCTCTTTCCATGGAACTACAGATGTCAGAGACACAGAAAAAAACCTTAGAGATCATCTGGTACAGTCTGTGAGGTCACAGACGAGGATTCTAATGCCCAGAGATATAAATTGACTGGTTCGAGATCACACAGACTTAGGTCTAAGTGTACAAACTCGGTTGCATATAATAACATGTAGACCAGGTAACTGTTAATCAATTCTGTTGTTTTTTTAAAATCGCTAGGTACAGAATAGAGAGAGAAGGCTTTTAAAAATCCTCTGTATTTCAATTAACCTATTAATATCCCTAAGACCAAAAAATGTATAATTGGGTGCCTATTACGAGCCACTTACCAGACCTTATGTACTATACGTCTTCTCATTTAATCTGCACAACAAAGCTTTGAAACTTATACTTATCAATGCATGAGGGACAGTATTTTCCAAGGACATATAGCTAGAAAGAAGGAAAACAAATTTGAATCTGGTACAAGTTAAATCTCACTACAATAATTTTGGCAGGGGTGAGGGGACAACTCAATCTTTGATTATACCAGAAGTTTGTTGCTTCTGGAAATATTTTAGTACGTTAAGATACTTAGGTGGTTGCCATATAGCATTAAAGAGGAAAGAAAAGAATAATTTTGATGACTCTCCTTCCTTTCTTCCCCGAGGACACATTCCTTCTCTCTCTCTCTCTCTCCCCCCTTGCCTCTTCCCTTCTTTCTATCTGAGCAGCTGTATGATCTTGGTTAACCTTCCTGGAGCTTCATTTTGTCGCACCCCCTTCATTTCCAAAATGAGAATACACCTACCTCCTTCAGACTTTCAACAGGGATGCTGTGATGATTAATGAGGAAGTCTTTACGAACCTCATTTGATTTTGCTGAAGACAGGTGTTTAATAAAGCTGATGAATCATTATAATGGTAATTAGTCATATTTTAGGACAGATGGGCAGATGTCTGGCAGCAGTGACTTGGCCGGAGCTGTCACCACACCAAAGCAATACAGCGCTGTCAACGTGTCAACTGCATCAAGTTAGGAACAAAAAGAGTGCAATATCTGCCCAACTCACACACTGCTTGATCACCATCCCTGCCTGGTACATACTGGTGCACAGTCACAACAGTCCCAAGGCAGGCAGGCATGCAGACAACCCTGGAAGAACCACCTTATTACTGTGATATATAGTCTCCAAGGAGAGCCACCATTGATGCCTTCTCTCCTTGTACATGCACACCATTCCTCGTATATGCATGTATATGCACGTCACACCAAGGGATTGAGCCTATTTCTCCTCCCCTTGAATCTGGACTGACTTAGACCAGTAGGTTGCTCTGGCTATGATTCTGCTTATTCCAGGTCAAGCCTTCAGGAGGACGGCAGCTTCTGCTTCCTCCCTCTTGGAAGAGAGCTGCAGTGCAAGGAGTCACTAGGAGGAAGCTCAAGCTAGCCAAGTGGAGAGACAGAGACAGAGACATGCCAACCAGCTCTCAGATGTTCTAGACATCACATCTGACATTATGGACATGAGGAGTGAAGAAGCAATCTTAAACATTTCAGCTCCAGTAGACACCATGTGAAGCCAAAGAACTCTCCAGCCCAGACTGCAGAAACAGGAGAATTAATACATATTTGGGGACTTCCCTGGTGGCGCAGTGGTTAAGAATCCGCCTGCCAATGCAGGGAACGTGGGTTCGATCCCTGGTCTGGGAAGATCCCACATGCCGTGGAACAACGAAGCCTGTGTGCCACAACTACTGAGCCTGCGCTCTAGAGCCCATGAGCCACAGCTACTGAGCCTGTGTGCCACAACTACCGAAGCCCATGCACCTAGAGCCCGTGCTCTGCAACAAGAGAAGCCACTGTAATGAGAAGCCCGTGCACCGCAACAAAGAGTAGCCCCCCGCTCGCCACAACTAGAGAAAGCCCGCACTCAACAACAAGACCCAATGCAGCCAAAAATAAATAAATAAAATAAATAAATTTTCAAAATAAATAAATAGAGACTTCCCTGGTGGCGCAGTGGTTAAGAATCCGCCTGCCAATGCAGGGGACATGGGTTCGAGCCCTGGTCCGGGAAGATCCCACATGCCGCGGAGCAACTAAGCCAGTATGCCACAACTACTGAGCCCGCATGCCACAACTACTGCAGCCTGCGTGCCTAGAGCCTGTGCCCCACAACCAAGAGAAGCCACCGCAATGAGAAGCCTGCACACCTCAACAAAGAGTAGTCCCCGCTCGCCGCAACTAGAGAAAGCCCGCGCACAGCAAAAAGACCCAATGCAGCCAAAAACTTAAATAAATAAATAAATAAATTTAAATAAATAAATAAAGCTGAGAGGGACCTAACAACAACAAAAAAATACATATTTGGTACTGGGAAGCCATTTTGTTCTCAGGATGTTTGTTACCTGGCGATAGATATTTGAAACACCTATCACCATTTAAAATAGGGTTATATACCTCTTGATACTCTCTTTGCTAAAGGAAATAGAATATTCTTTCAGAGAAATGAAATGAGAAAAGTTTCAGTTGGGTAAAATGGAGGGGAGTAATTCCTTTTTAGAGGATAGATTTTGGCCTCATAAAAGTTCTGTTATAATAGAGCATTTATTCCTTTCTGCATTCATTCACTCAATAAATATGTGTTGAATAAATTTATTGTCTGTTGTATATCTGGTACAGTTCTGGGCATGGAGTACATAGTGCTAAATGAGACACATATAGTGCTGACATCCTAATTGGAGAAGACAAACAACAACTACAAAATAAGATTATTGCAGCCAATGGTAATGCATCTGAGAGGGGGTAATGTGATAGCATTATCATAATCTTTCCAAGGGTCACTTCCTCATGTATCTGCAATAAACAGAAATAAAGAAAGAGTCCTAAGCTTGCAATACAGTTTAATTATCTGCAACCTAATTAGCAGTTTCTTGGTGTGGGGACACACTCACAATTTAGGGCCTTCCCATTTTAGACTTCATGTCTGTAGCTTGGCTCACACTGAAACAGATCTGATAAGAAAGGGTGTTTTCTGCTACCTTATCACTTTGGGGGAGGTGAAGGTGGGATGTGCTAACATTGAAGGAATAGGTGCTGTGAAGCCCAGGCCGGGTCTATTAACACAATCTGAGCCATGGCCACTTCTGTGCTCAAGGAAAATAAGTTTGAATTAGGAAAGAAACAAGGAGCTAGATATTTGATAGTCCTAAATTTCTGGAAGGTTTAACTTACTGATGTTCTTCTAAAGGAAGGGTACTTTTCATGAGAGAATTCAAGTGGAAAAACCACTCTTCTTTCATACATAACATGGCTCTCTGTGCCATCCTGTGAGTCTGCTCTCAGGCACTTCCTTATTCTTTTAAAATCAGCAGTGACTCCTTCGAAAGCAGTGATTCTGACTTACTTTCTTTGCTTCTTCAGCCTTTCACGCAATATCCCTCCCAAAGCACGTGCTTAACAAATATTTGTTGAACGAGCAGATATTGGATAAAGAGACCAGTACCTGCATTTGAATCCTAGCTCTGCAACATACTAGCAGTGTGACCTTGGTCAAGTTACTTAAGTTCTCTATATTTCCATTTTCTCAATTGTAAAGTAGGAAACATAATATTTACATGATTGCTTGTAATAAAAATTAACTACTCACATACATATAATACATACATAATGCAATTAATGCAGAGGTTACATGTGGTTGAAGCTAATTAAATGTAGTTCCTCCCCAAAGAGGGTATTTGCCTTTAGATAAAATCTGGGAAAAGTGAAGATCACTGCTATGATCTGAATGTTTCTGTTCCCCTCCCCCCAAGTTTATACATTGAATACTAACCCCCAAGTTGATGGTATTAGAGGTGAGGCCTTTGGGACGTGATTAGGTCTAACCAGGTGGATGGGATTAGTGCCCTTCTAAAAGAGGCCAGAGAAAGCTCCCCTGTCCCCTTCTGCCATGTGAGGACACAGCAAAAAGACATCTGTCTTTGAACCAAAAAAGCCGGCTCTCACCAGACACTGAATCTGCAAGCGCCTTGATCTTGAATCTCCCAACGTCCGCAACTGTGAGAAATCAATTACTGTTGTTATGAACCATTCGGTCTATGGTATATTGTTATGGCAGCCCAAATGGACTAGAAGGATCACTATTGCTAGAATTCAATTTGAGGTTTTTTTTTATTTAAATGGTGACTTTTCAAACTCTGCTTTCACCTAAGATAAATTTCTTATTTGGCCGCTATTACTTGCAATATATGAGTAACTATTATAACTTATCAAGTCACTATTTTGGAAACAATAATATTAAGCTTTAAATCGACCATGTAGTGATCAAAGTTTGCTAAGGCAAAAGGGTTGGAAGGACAGAAAAACAAAGCAGCAAACTTGACTCCTTTTACAAACTACAGTCTAACACCAGAAGAGCTAATCTTGAAATGTCTGTTCATAGGAAACTCACTGTAAAGTCCCATGATGTTAATGGGATAAGCAATATATCCTTGCCAAAAAGACACCCAGCTAGATATTTTGGAAAAATGTGTCTTCGATTAAAAGCTATTACCTAAAGAGAAAAAATGACACAAATAAATAGTTTTTGTCACTTTTTGTTTATCTCATATTTGTGGAATATGTGAAAATGGAATTATTGATACAAAATTTGAAAAATTCAAATGAGGTGATTATTATATTTTTTAAATTATAAGCTTTATTTGGCAAGGTGAGAACATACAAGAGCTGAGATCCACCAGTATTTTAAAATGAATGATAATGAGAAAAAATTATGACTAGGACAATCAGCTTAACATTAAAAGCCACTTGTTTTAGACTGTAACTTAACAGGAAACAAAATGATGATATTCAATTTATGGCATAATCTCTTTAAGTGGCAGAAACTATAGCCTCTAAGAAGATTCAAACCTTTCTTCTCTAACTACTAGGGAAAGACTTATCTGTTCTCAGGAATTACTGAAATAAGCATTCTGATCTTTCAAAATCTGTATGATTGCTAATTCCATAGTGCTTCATCCTGCATGAACATAAAGGTTTGTAAATAGAGTTAGAGATAAAAAAACTAAAAACAGAGCTACCATATGATTCAGCAATCCCACTCCTGGGCGTATATCCAGAGAAAAACATGGTTCAAAAGGATACATGCACCCCAATGTTCATAGCAGCACTATTTACAATAGCCAAGACATGGAAGCAACCTAAATGTCCAGCGACAGATGAATGGATAAAGAAGATGTGGTACGTATATATATATATATATATATATATATATATATATATATATATAATGGAATATTACTCAGCCATTAAAAAAGAATGATATAATGCCATTTGCAGCAACATGGATGGACCTGGAGATTATCATACTAAGTGAAGTAAGTCAGACAGAGAAAGACAAACATCCCATGATATTGCTTATACGTGGAATCTAAAAAGAAAATGATATAAATGAACTTATTTACAAAATAGAAATAGACTCACAGCCTTAGAGAATGAACTTATGGTTACCAGGGGGGAAGGGTGGGGGGCAGGGATAGATTGGGATTTGGGGATTGACATATACACACTGCTATATTTAAAATAGATAAACAAGGAATCCCCTGGCAGTCCAGTGGTTAGGACTCCATGCTTTCACTGCCCACTGCTGAGGGCGCGGGTTCGATCCCTGGTCAAGGAACTAAGATCCTGCAAGCCACGTGGCGTGGCCAACAAATAAATAACCAACAAGGACCTACTGTATAGCAAAGGAACTCTGCCCAGTATTGTGTAATAATCTAAATGGGAAAAGAATTTGAAGAAGAATAGATACATGTATATGTATAACTGAATCACTATGCTGTACACCTGAAACTAACACACTGTTAATCAACTATACTCCAATATAAAATAAAAATTTTAAATAAATGTAAGCTAAAAAAAAGTGAGATAGCAACAAGTGATTTGTCTTCCTATAACGCATTCTTACTTGGGTAACAAATGACTGAAAGATTTCCAATGACTCGCGTGCCTTGCTGACTAGGCAATCTGCACTCTGAGTTTTCTCTGGCTCTCAGTATTCTAGATGGCATCTCTGTTTGGGATGAAATTAGAACGATTACCTCTGTAACCTTAAAAACACTTTGCCATCTTCCAAAAGCAAGCCGTTAAAAACATAAGATAAACAACAGACCCCAAGGATATGGCAAAAATAAAATGAGGTGTTTTTGTCACTGGGCTCCAGCTGGATACAGGGTATAAGCTAGAAGAGTTCGTGAACTGGTTATGCGTTCTGTACCACACCAGACAGATCAATGACGATCCCTTAGGATTTACCGTGACAGACATTATTATAATCTCTTTAACTCTGCACTTAAAAGTATATGTTTGGCTCAATTTCTACCCAGAATTCCTGGGTCTGTGTCATTGTCAGGTAACTAGTACCTTCTCAGAGAATGGAACATTTTACTGAAGATCTCTCTATTTCCCTTCACTCACAGATTCACAAACAGGAGGTACTTAAATGCTCCTCAGCCCTGGGAAAGTGGGTGATGAGGAAGGTCAGGAATGGAATAGGTAGAAAAATCTTCCCTAGTCTAACACTGTATCGGCTCTTTACCCAATTTCTGCTAATGATCTGAATCACTATGTCCTTGAAAATACTGGTGTTTGGGAAAAAAAGATTTCAACCTCTATCAGGTGTTGCTTAGCCCCTTCAGACCATCTAGTCTTCCATTTACTGACTCCATAAAAAATACATCAAGTATTTACTTTATCCCCAAAGTTGTACCAGCCCCTAGAAAAATACTGCATTTAATAAGATGGACATAGTCTGTGCCTGCACGAGAGTTTACAGTGTAGAGGTGAAGGGTACTAAACAGATGTTTGCAGTTAAGTGTTGCATATACACTGTGGAAGTGTTGCCACTTCTTCCAACTGGTAGAGTAGAAAAGGACACCAAAGTTACCCTCGTCTGGGTATCCTGGTGCAAATAATTTCATGGGATTCAATCAATTTCCTCAGATGAAAGTAAGAGGGCTTGGACTAAATGAATTCTAAAGGTTCCTTCCAGTGAAAAGGTGCTAGAATTCTATTCAAATCTCTTCAATCCCAACGGCATACTCAAGGTCTTTCTCTTAAAGGATAATTTGAGAACTTCCTGGGGACTAAGGACAGACAATAGTTATGTCTTTGGTCATCCCTAGAGTGGCAGTTGTGAAGCTCCAATTCAGAATCCTGAGATGCTCAACAACCTCTTGTGGAAATGTTCCGGGAATAAGGTCCCTGTGGTACCCCATACGGCTTTACTTTCTGTTTCCCAAAGGACCCCTTTTCTGTATATGTACCAAGCTGGGTGGGGACACTACTCTCTTCTGGTTCATAGTGAGCTGTCACATGCCCCAAAGGTGCCACCTCAAAAGGTTGCACCCTATCATTTTCTCCCTGAAGTAACCAAATGGATTAGCAAGAACCCAAATTATCTTCTTAGACCTTTCATTTACCAAAATATGTGATGAGTCATACACACAAACAGAGACAAAGAAACATCCCTATGCTCTCCATTGTTTCTGAGGTAAACATGCAAATGACTTCTGTAGTCAACGCCATCGTATAGCTCTTCCAATACCTTTTCCAACCCTTTTCTCTTGTTTTCTCCATTGTTGAGGCTAGAAAACAAAAATGTTCAACTCTCAACCTTTCTCTCACCTAAGAGTAGCTATGTAGCTCAATTCTGGCTTATGAGATGTAGATGGAAGTCCCTGGGGACTGACGGCTTCTTGTTGCTTTACTTTCCCCTATTTTTCCTGCTCGAAACATGCCTGTGATGGCTGGAAGTATAGCAGCCATCATGAAACCATGAAGATGAAAGTCATCACTAAGGTTGATGGAGCAGAAAGAGAACAAAGTTAGTTCTTTGCTGACATTTAGAGATGCTGCCTCAGCCTTGGACAGTCTACACTAAACCTGATATTTTAAATGTCTTTTGGGCTCTGTTTCTCACATATTAATATCATCCTAACTTACCAACATCTACTAATAATGCCGATTATATACAGAAGGGTCATATATAGAAACTTCAGAGTGGCCTGGTGTACTTAGCAAGAGCCTGAAATTGATCAGAACATGCTTGCATGTGTTTGGGTGGTGTAAAATCATCTTGGTTCTTTCATAGCACTTTATCTTTTATGTATGAGATTTTAGTCAATAAAAATTGGAATATCTGAACTGAATGGAAACAAAGCTACCAGCACCAACCTATCTCAACAAGAAGATAAAAATACTTTTAATTTTGAGAAGCTCAGAGTCGTGACCACTCTGAATTCAATGGTGAGGTGTTGTGCCCCGTTTTGAGGAAGAGTCTGAGCTTGAAATATGTGTTTTTAAAAATGCAAGGCTGCCACAAGTTGCATATTATGGGACATACTAAATACAAGTTTCCACTCTGGAGAAGGCATTTCTCAGGTCTTTAAACATTTGAGGAATATGAGCAGTTCCTTGTGTCTTATTAAACAAAATGTGTTTTGAAAATATTAATATCTCCACTCTAGGCTCTAGAGTCAGACTACCTGGCTCAAATCCTTGCTTAAATTTTTACTGGTGGTGTGATTTTGGACAAGTAATGGAACTTCAGCAATGCTCAGTTTCCTCATTTGTATAAAAGAGTAATAACAGCAATTACCTCCTACGATTGTATACATTGTGCAGTGAACTGAATGTTTGTGTCCCTCCAAAATTCATATGTTGAAATCCCACTCCTAAATGTGATGGTATTAGGAGGTGGGTCTTTGGGAGGTAGTTAGGTCATGTCATTAGGGTGAAGCCCTCAGGAGTAGGATTAGTGCCCTCGTAAAAGGGACCCCAGAGAGCTCTCTCAACCCTCTTTCCATCAAATGAGGATACAACAAGAAGATGGCCATCTGCAGCCTAGAAGAGGGTCCTCACCAGAACCTCACCCATGTTGACATCCTGTTCTTGATCTTCCAGCTTCCAGAACGTCAATAAATAAATTCCTGTTGTTTCTGAGCCACCCAGTCTATGGTAGTTTGTTATAGCAGGACATACTGGCAAAGCCATACTGTATGCAGGTAAATTTCCAAGTATTATCTATTATTATAATTGTCAGGATAGAAGCTTTACTTTGAAGGTTTGTTTATATTTCATTTTAGTTGATATAAAATTTCTTTGTGTGTGTTTAATGTATATCAGTCTTTATGTGGTCATCAGTTATATTTTTAATAGATGAAATATAAGCCCACTACACTTGTTGAAGTCATTGGAACTCCTTGGAGGCAAAAAATATTTTTGTCCAGTGTCAAACATAGTGTCTGGCACATAGTAGGCGTGTAACAAACATTTGTTAAATAATCAACTGAATGAATGCTAGGAAAGAAGGTAAGAGGAATTCCCATGGGCAACTTTTTATCACATTACATTTTTGAAGGGCCAAATACAAGAGCTATCATTAAAGCATCAAGCCCGCAATGTCTCTGTGTACTAATTTCTGAGTTCCCAGAACTTGTTTTCAGCTACAGTATTATTAGCATTATGAAAAGACCTCAAATTGCCTGGGTTCTCTTTGTTATTTATTTATTAGCATTGTTTGGTTTGTTCAAGTGGGATAGCAGTGGTGTGGGAATTAACTTTAAGCCACTGAATTATTCATTAAAATCTAATGTTCTCATGCAGGGAAGAACAGAAACACAAAACAAGAAACAAATTGCATCAACTCTCAGTAAGCTATTTTTGGGTTTCTGCTGACACCACACATAGAACCTAGGCACCTAATTAACAATAGATTAATACTTTAGATAAGAATAACCTGAACAGAAACTCCTGAAGGTAAAATTAAACAAAAATCATGAAAAATTATTTGGTTAGCCACAGGCCTTCTATGAAGTTTTTAGGCTATATTTGTTGGTATTCATTGTTCATGAACACAATCTAAAATTGTAGATGAAAATATAAACTAAGAGGAGTGAGTTCAACTGTTGACCCTGATTACCCTAGTCATGCAGGGGTTAGCCAGAAACTCTTGCAAAGAGACAATAAAATGATGATTTCAGATTCTGTCACTACAGAACAGGAAGAATAAAGAAATTCCTGAAGATACTGAATTACAATTTTCTGAACTTCAGGTTAGATAAAAAGTTGATGTCTGCCACTTTGTTGACATAGGACATATTCTTAGGTACTCTATATACATTCTTAATTGCATTAATTTTGTTTGGTTACAAGTTTAAATTAACCCCAAATAGTCACAGCTTAAACTAGATAGTTAATTTCTCTTTCACGTAAAGGGGTCCAGAGTGAAGCATTCCTCAATTGGAGTAGATATTCTTGATAAACATTTATCTCCAAGGCTAGGGAGAAACTCGTGTATTTTAAATAGAATTTTGGCAGATCAGGGTGATCCCATGTGATGGTTTTGCTATGTTTTGATTCCAATGAACTCTATGTGGCTCTTAGCTAATTCCAAAACTCACATTCACCCTGAAATAACAAAACTTTGTCACAATTTAGAATATTTTTAAAAAGTAATATAGAATACTATATCAATTTAGGGAAGATGTAACAGAGACATTAATATAAAAAGAAAGCAGGTTCAAAAATATGTTCAGACATACACACACACGCGTGTGTGTGTGTGTGTGTGTGTGTGTGTGTGTATGTGTTCCTGGACCACAAATTGGAATAGACAAAGACATTTTTTTATATATGGTCCTACAATTTCTTTTTTATTGTATCCATTCAACAGATATATTTGCCTTCAAACATCCTAGGTCTGCAATGAGCAAGTCACCTGCATTTTTTTTTTTTTTTTTTTTTTTTTTTTGCGGCACGCGGGCCTCTCACTGCTGCGGCCTCTCCCGCTGTGGAGCACAGGCTCCTGACGCGCAGGCCCAGCGGCCATGGCTCACGGGCCCAGCCGCTCCGCGGCACGTGGGATCCTCCCGGACCGGGGCACAAACCCGTGTCCCCTGCATCAGCAGGCGGACTCCCAACCACTGCGCCACCAGGGAAGCCCCACCTGCATATTTTTTAAGATGTAGTACTGGCCCTAAAGGAGCTCTAAATCATAAACATAGAATTCCAAAGACACATGCTATGTTCCAAGTGGCAAGGGCTATCCCAGAAGTAAACACGGATTGGGGGGTGGTTGGTAGGGGAATCCAGAGGGGCTTGTGGCTTTCTTTGCCAGGTGATAGGAGAGAGACAAGGGCTGCAGAGAAGGGGATCTGGCAGAGCTTGGGAGTCTTGGGCCAAATGGCAGAGCACCTTGCAGCCGTAATTTTTATTCAGCCAGATCACGTCTTTAATCAGCTTTGCCAGCAGCACCTTTGAGGCAGTTCAGCCACCCCCAAAGAAAGAATTCCTAAATCTGGCTTATGGGGAGTGAATAGGAAAAGCCCATCAGTGCTTAGCAGCCAAACATCTCTTTAGCAAGCATGCAAGGCTGGAGCCTCACTGCCAAACGAGAGGCAGCAGGGTGTGACCAAGAGAGACAAAAATACTGAAATAGGCCTGTTCTCACGCCCTCGTCTGCATCCTCATTTAAAAGAAGAAAGTAAACTGAAAACTCTCCAAAGATAAATTCAACTCAGCCATTCATAACTCTCTGCTTTACGCTGAATTTGCTAATATCAATAAGTTGTCTGTGTCCTTTGACATTTTCAGTAATTCAATTTATTAGGAGACTAGATATATCTACCTCCAATTTTCAATTCCATTCTGACCATTTTCCATACCCTCATCACCTTCAGAGACAGCATTACACAGGGACACAGACGTGCACCCAGGCTGAAAACACGGTTTGCTTATTCTTCTACGGATCAAAGCTCTTTACCAAATATAGCTTTAACTCTTGGGTAATGTATGTAATATGTCCAGAATAAGGCATAAGACTCTTTTATAAGAATAATTTTTTCCATTCTTTCTTTAAAAAATCCAGTATAATGTTGAATAGAAGTATCACACAGTTTTTAAACATCCTCTGATTAATCAAATATATGCACACATGTGTATAAATATATTTCATTTAAAACTCAATGTCTGTTTAGATTTTGTTTAATTACGAAATGTTTTAGACACACAGAAAAGTACAGAAAAAATAAAATTGTCACCTACTAGCCACTACCTAGAATAACATTTTGTCATATTGGTTTTTGGAATTCCTAATCCTTCACGCCCAATGATTATCACTGTCCTAAGGCTGGCAAGTGTCTTCTCCATGCATGTCTTTACACTTTTATAACATATAAATACACCCATAATATCATACAGTATTGTTTACTGCAATTTTAATGAACGTAAGTATTGTACTGAACATATTTTACAGCACGCTTTTTTTCTCAATATGCATCCTCATCACCATTTTACCAATCAGACAGTCACAAAATAGTATTACATTGCATTGCAAACAACTTCTCCCAGTATACAGCTTTTCTTTTCACTTTCTTGTGGCATCCTTTGATGAACAGACATTTAAATTTTAATACAATCTAATTTGTAACACTCTTCCTTTATGATTTGCAATTTTTGTGTCTTGTTTAAAAATTTTCTCTCCATAAAATATGATTATAAAATATTCTCATTTTTTTCTCCTATAGCTTTCAGGGTTTTATTTTTACATTTTGGTCTTAATTCATCTTGAATTGATTTTTCTGTGTGATGTAAAGTGGGAATCAAATTGTATTATTTCCAAATGGAAAACCATTTGTCCTAAGACTACTGATTCCACTATCCTTTCCTGTGGCTTTGCAATGCCTTCTCTGTCACAAATCAAATTTCCACATACGGGCTTTCAAGTCTGTTTCACTGGTTTACTTGGCTATCTCTGTACTAACACTATACTTTTTAAAAATATATAAATAACAATATGTAGTAGTGAGATTTTCTGCATCTTAATCCTTAAAAAAAAATTTGCCTGGGCTATTCCTGCTAGCCACATTTTAATTCTAAAAACTAAATGTTTTAGAATCAGTTCTCTAGTTACAGACACACACACACACACACACACACACACATATTGGGATGTTATTGTGATTGAAGTGAATTTAAAAATAATGGAAGGGACTGACATCTTTATGTATTGAATTTTTTTATCCATAAGCATGGTATAATCTTCCCACTTAAGTCTTCTTTAAGGTCTTTGCATAATATTTCCTACACTTCTGCATATTTAAAGAGGTATTCCAAGGTATCTAGCAATTGTGTTATTTTATTTATTTATTTAAATTTATTTGTTTGTTAATTTATTTATTTATTTATTTTTGGCTGCATTGGAATCTCTTTATAATGGTAGTTTTGTTTCTTTCTTTCCAATCCTTAACCTTCTATTTCTTTTTCTCACCATGCTGGAGTGGACATCCAATATAATGTTGAATAGAGGTATCACACATTGTTTTATAATATCCTCCAATTATCCAAATACACCAGACACAAACATACATATATATTTGTTTATTTTAAAGTCATTACCCATTTAGATTTAATTACATGTTTACCATTTCTTTGCTCACTACTGCCACACTCACATTACAGATTCCTTTCTCACTGAAGTATAGCTCTGAGTAATTCTTTCAGTGTGGGTGTGTGAGTGCTAAGCCCCACCTCTTAGCCTTTTTAGATAGTGTCTTTATTTTATTCTCACCCTTGAGGAAACTCCCTTGGGTACAGAATTCTAGGTTTACATATTTCAGCATTTTATGGATATTTTTCAATTGCCTTTCTGCCTTTATTCTTTTTTAATTGGGATATAGTTGCTTTACAACGTTGTGTTAGTTTCTGCTGTACAGCTAAGTGAATCAGCTATACGTATACATATATCCCCTCTTTTTTGGATTTCCTTCCCATTTAGGTTACCACAGAGCACTGAGTAGAGTGCCCTGTGCTATAGAGCAGGTTCTCATTAATTATCCATTTTATATATATGTCAATCCCAATCTCCCAATTCATCCCATCCCCCTTTCCTCCCTTCGTGTCCATACATTTGTTCTCTACATCTGTGTCTCTATTTCTGCTTTGCAAGTAAGTTAATCTGTACCATTTTTCTAGATTCCACATATATGCGTTAATATACGATATTTGTTTTTCTCTTTCTGACTTACTTCACTCTGTATGACACTCTCTAGGTCCATCCACGTCTCTACAAATGACCCAATTTTATTCCTTTTAATGGTTGAGTAATATTCCACTGTATATATGTACCACATCTTCTTTATCCATTCATCTGTCAATGGACATTTAGGTTGCTTCTATGTCCTGCCTGTTGTAAATAGGATTAAAGACCTAAATGTAAGATCTGCCTTTATTGTTGCTGATAGCAATACGGCTCTCAGGCTAATAATTGTTCCTCTGTAGCTAATCTGTGCTCTTTCCTCTGGTTGCTTTTAAATTTTTCTCTTTATCATTAGAATTTTGTAGTTTCACTACAGTGTATCTACATATGGATTATTTTTCTTTATTCAACTTAAGACCTGTGTGTTTTCAGTCTGTAAACTCATATTTTCATTAATACTGAACCTCTTCTTCTATTTTCTCCTTAAATATTATCTCTTCCCCACTGCTTCTTTTCTCTTTCTGGAATTCCCATTAGAGTTTTGTGGTTGTCATTATGTACTCCATTTCTCTTAACTACTTTTTCATATTTGGTATCTCTATGTGTCTCTATTCTTCATTCTAAACCAGTTCCTTAGAAACGTCTTCCAATTCACTATTTCCCTTTTTAGCTGTATCATTCTTATAAGTTTTATTTAGTTATTTTTTTCTCTCTCTTTTAAGTATCTCATGTTTTGCTTTTGGTCTCTAGTCCTTCTTTTATCTCTTAAATATATTAAATATTTATTTTACTGCCTTTCTAGATTGTTCTAGTGGTTCAAATTCTTACAAGGTGTTAATCCTCTTAATGGTGGTTATCTACTAACTTTCCCTCATAACAAATGTTACTTGTATAGTTAGTAATTTTTTCCTATTGTGGACTCATTTTCAATTAAGGAATTTTTTTCTCCTCTGGGAGTCTTGAGCATTCTGTTTTTGAACTGTTGGTTCCAAGAAGATTTATATTTGTCTCTACTGGTTACCTCAAGGTGTTCATTGGTCCAGAATCACATCATTATTATTCTTCAACCTAAAGAATCCTACACAAAGCTAGTAATATATATTTGGCTTCCATGTCTGCGTCTGAAACAGGCTCTTAGTTTTTCCAATAGACCCTTTTTCCCACTCAGCTTTAGGCTAGTACAAACTTTCCTGTCACTCATCTAGCAGCCTTGCCAATGTTCCATATAAGTGTCAAGGCTTTTTCAGTTACAGTATCTCAGTTCACAACAAAAGATCAAATTTACTATATGTCATAATGTGGACACTAACAATCCTAACTGCCAGCTAGGATCCCCTGAGGTATCCGATCCCAAGGCTGTCACACTAGATGTAAGTTTTCTCGTCTGATGACTTAGAATTTCCCTTTCAATTAAAAAAAATCAGGTATTTATTAGTGTATGTGCACAGACTTGTCTGTAGGTTGTGTTATATTTTGTCTTGCATTTCCATCTATTTTTAACAACAGGGGTTCCATACTAGGTTGGTCTGCATTGCTGACAACTTTTTAAAGACAGGGAAACTTAGACTACCTAGAACATTCCATTTGTGAAACTTTTTGTAGTTCTCCCACAGTGCTAAGATAACTTGTATACACAAGCAGAGTCTCAACCACGTGCTTATTAATAACTGTCCAGACCTATAGGTTCATCTCTAAATCCTCAAAGTTTCTTCATAAATAAATGTGTTAGAAAGGCTATTTATATTGTAATACTACAAGTATTGATAATACACTATAGTAGCTGTTCATCTTATGAAGATATTTGAAACATAGGTCTTAGGTAACTGGAAGTAAAATAAGTAAACCAATAAGGATTGCTTCCAACACGTCGTTATTTCCGGGAGAATAAATGGTTTTGGTTGAATATCATTTGTAAATAAGAGACAGACAAGATTTTCTCCTGCTTTCACTGATAAAGTGTCTATCTCATTAAAAATAATAGGTTTTTAAAAAAATTCTAATTTCCACAATTGTCTATTTAATGTAAAGACTCCTAAAAATACTGATATAATTTTGTTATTTAAAATCCTTTCTTTTTATATCATAAAATATGTAACTGTCCTTGTGCCACTCACTGCAGGAACACAAGAATAAATGACAGTTCTCTTGATCAAAGAATGGCCCAATCATAGAAACAAACATGTAAACAAATGATTATGTTTTGACAGATGTAACACTAGAGGTACATGATCAAGAGTCATGGGCTCTTAGAGGAAGAGGATGATTCTGTGGAAGACTTCATCAGAATATCATGCTTAAGCTATATTTTTGAAGGCTAATGAGTGAGGGACTAGAAGAATTCAGTACCATTCAGCCTGGAGTATGAAGTGGGGAATGGTAGGAAAGACAGGCTGGGTCATGGAGAACAACCTTGGATTCCATGTGAAAAATTTCACATTTTATCCTAGAGATGGTGGAAAGCCATTGAAAAATTTTAGGCAGGGGAGTGATGTGGTCAGACTTGTAGCAATGAAGATAAAGGTGGAGGGAATAGAACTGATAAATATTTACGAAGCAAAATCATCAGAACTTGGAGACCGATATAATCAAGAATGTGAGGGGGGAAAAGACAAGTCTCAAGTAACCTCAGGGCATTTGGCTATAGTGATGTAGTGGGCAATGGTACCATTAACCGACATTAGAAAACAGAAGGAGAAGCAGATGTGGGGAAACTAATGACCATTAAGTGCTTAGCAGACTCAAGATATATATCCTTAGTGCATAATAGAGAAGGCAGGGCTAGACAATGAGATTTCTGCATCATTAATATATTGACCATGGCTAATACCACAAAGAAGCTGAGTATATCTGAGGGGAACATGCAGAGTAGAAATGACCTGGGAACTGGATCTTAGAAAGTATCATTGTTTGAGAGCAAATGAATGATGAGATGAAAGGGAACTGTCAAGAGTGGGAGGAAAGTCTTATAAGCCAAAAAGGCAGAATTTCAGAAAATGAGTGTGTGTGCATGTGTGTGCACGTACTTCTAATGCAGGTCCCATTTAGGTATTTCTAAGATATATCTATTCACTATCCTCACTCTTTCTAAGAACTCCTGATGGACAGCAGGGACTCTTTATCTGGAAATGCAAGTATTAAAAGCAAATAGCTAAAACCTTGAAATTCTTGGGTGCAGAATTAGAAAAGAACGAGAGTTTCATTATGCAGCTCTTTTTCTTATCATCCAGCAAGATACTACCATTACTGTTCATAGATATTGTTAATAGAAGAGCTAAAAAGCCATTCTTGAAGGGAAAGACATTCCCTTTACTCCTATAGTAGCCAACTAAATATCCAAGCTATTACACAAATTGAAAACCAGGAGGTAAATTTTAATTAAAAACATTTATAGCAAGTGGAATACCAGCTGCTAGTTTCTCTCACCCCTCGTGAATGTGTTTTGCAGCTGGCCATAATTCTCTTATTTCAATCAGCTTAACCAATAATAACAACTGTTCATTAGGCAAGGGACATTCTATTATCACCCATGTGATATGTAGTTACTGGTAAAGACATCTTTAATTGAATAAGTTTTTAAAAGAACTGCACTTTGATTTGAGGAATCATTGTTTCCTTAAATAGGTAGAAAGTTCCTTTGACCTCAAAAGTATCTCCATCATCGTAAGGCTCAAACATTTCTACAAATTTTCTAATCTATTCATTTAAAACTATAAGAACAACAGCAATCAGAGAAGAAAAAGAAATAAAAGGAATCCAAATTAGAAAAGAAGAAGTAAAGCTGTCACTGTTTGCAGATGACATACTATACATAGAGACTCTTAAAGATGCTACCAGAAAACTACTAGAGCTAATCAATGAATTTGGTAAAGTAGCAGGATACAAAATTAATGCACAGAAATCTCTAGCATTCCTATACAGTAATGATGAAAAATCTGAAAGTGAAATTAAGAAAACACTCCCATTTACCACTGCAACAAAAAGAATAAAATATCTAGGAATAAACCTACCTAAGGAGACAAAAGACCTGTATGCAGAAAATTATAAGACAATGATGAAAGAAATTAAAGATGATACAAATAGATGGAGAGATATACCATGTTCTTGGATTGGAAGAATCAACATTGTGAAGATGGCTCTACTACCCAAAGCAATCTACAGATTCAATGCAATCCCTATCAAACTACCACTGGCATTTTTCACAGATCTAGAACAAAAAATTTCACAATTTGTATGGAAATGCAGAAGACCCCGAATAGCCAAAGCAATCTTGAGAAAGAAAAACAGAGCTAGAGGAATCAGGCTCCCTGACTTCAGACTATACTACAAAGCGACAGTAATCAAGACAGTATGGTACTGGCACAAAAAGAGAAATATTGATCAATGGAACAGGATTGAAAGCCCAGAGATAATCCCATGCACCTATGGTCAACTAATCTATGACTAAGGAGGCAAGGATACACAATGGAGAAAAGACAGTTTTTTCAATAAGTGGTGCTGAGAAAACTGGACAGGTACATGTAAAAGTATGAAATTAGAACACTCCCTAACACCATACACAAACATAAACTCAAAATGGATTAAAGACCTAAATGTAAGGCCAGAAACTATCAAACTCTTAGAGGAAAACATAGGCAGAACGCTCTATGACATAAATCACAGCAAGATACTTTTTGACTCACCTCCTAGAGAAATAGAAATAAAAACAAAAACAAACAAATGGGACCTAATGAAACTTAAAAGCTTTTGCACAGCAAAGGAAACCATAAACAAGACCAAAAGACAACCCTCAGAATGGGAGAAAATATTTGCAAATGAAGCAACTGACAAAGGATTAATCTCCAAAATTTACAAGCAGGTCATGCAGCTCAATATCAAAAAAACAAACAACCCAATCCAAAAATGGGCAGAAGAACTAAATAGACATTTTTCCAAAGAAGATATACAGATTGCCAACAAACACATGAAAGAATGCTCAACATCATTAATCATTAGAGAAATGCAAATCAAAACTACAAGCAGATATCATCTCACACCAGTCAGAATGGCCATCATCAAAAAATCTACAAACAATAAATGCTGGAGAGGGTGTGGAGAAAAGGGAACCCTCTTGCACTGTTGGTGGGAATGTAAATTGATACAGCCACTATAGAGAACAGTATGGAGGTTCCTTAAAAAACAAAAAATAGAACTACCATATGACCCAGCAATCCCACTACTGGGCATATACCCTGAGAAAACCAGAATTCAAAAAGAGTCATGCACCACAATGTTCATTGCAGCTCTATTTACAATAGCCAGGACATGGAAGCAACCTAAGTGTCCAAAAACAGATGAATGGATAAAGAAGATATGGCATATATATACAATGGAATATTACTCAGCCATGAAAAGAAATGAAATTGAGTTATTTGTAGTGAGGTGGATGGACCTAGAGACTGTCATACAGAGTGAAGGAAGTCAGAAAGAGAAAAACAAATACCATATGCTAACACATATATGTGGAATCTAAGAAAAAAAGCATGGTCATGAAGAACCTAGGGGCAAGACGGGAATAAAGACACAGACCTACTAGAGAATGGACTTGACAATATGGGAAGGGGGAAGTGTAAGTTGTGACAAAGTGAGAGAGTGGCATGGACATATATACACTACCAAACGTAAAATAGATTGCTAGTGGGAAGCAGCCACATAGCACAGGGAGATCAGCTCAGTGCTTTGTGACCACCTAAAGGGGTGGGATAGGGAGGGTAGGAGGGAGACGCAAGAGGGAAGAGATATGGGAACATATGTATATGTATAACTGATTCACTTTGTTATAAAGCCGAAACTAACACACCATTGTAAAGCAACTATAAGAACATCTTAGGCCGCATTAAACAAAACTAAGAAAAACATAACAAGAAGGGGGCTTGGGAGAAGCTGAAGAGTGTATACAAGGATGAATCTGATGCAATATTTGTGGTGTTTCTTAAGACCATGTTACTACAGATATTAGCAACCTCATTCATGAATGCAAAACACCACTGAGTCAGGGTCTAATCACAGCTTTTTGTTTGTTTGCTTGTTTTGTTTTATTTACAGAGTTGCCAGTGTTTCTGTGCCTTGTAAGACATTCTATTCTAGTTAGTGAAAAACAGAAAAGTCAGACAAGAATTCAATGAAATGAACAGAAATTGCTTAAACCAATGACACACATTAGGAAAAGGAACTCAGCAAGTTTAAGACATGCATTAAGAGAGGAAACTGGTGATTCACTTGAAGGGGACCCACAGTAGAGCCTGCTGCTCAGAGCTTTTTGGGTGAAGGCAACGTTGCCCTGTTATTTATACAGATCTGATTAGTATGATTTAATAACGGAAGGAAAAACTCTTTTCTTCAAGAAAAATATACAAAACAAGCAAGTATATATATATATATATATAAAAAACAGATTCTAACAGAGTTCATGGTCCTGTTGTCAGGGGAGACAAGAAAAAGCTGAATTGAAACTTTATTCCCATAAACAGATCAAAAGTACCCATAAATGGGACACACTGATGATTTTCAGTGTGTTGAGGGTTCCTTTGATATACTACTTTCTAAAAATGTTCCCAGCTTCCACTTATTAGAAACTATTATTTATGGAATTCAACTAGATACCAGAGGTCAACTTAATCCCTTGTTGTATTTTCCAAATGTCTTACAAATTAAACTTTTTTTCTTACTTGAAGCACCGAAGGGATTATAAAAAGAACACCACCCAAAATGAATAAAAAAATTTTTCTGACTTACATGTACCTTTTAGCTAAAACAGAAAACAATGAAGGATATTTTAAGGTAGCTTTCTTTTCCTTTGTATTTAAGTATGATGCTTCTTATGAAGGAGCAACCTTTTTTAAAATGAAAGGAAGTAGACCCGAATTGTAGAGGATGAAAGACAGAAAGCCAGAAGAAGGAGGCTGGGAACTGAACCATCTGAGTCTGAAGCACAGACTTTACTTTGGGGGGGGGGGCCTCAAAGTATTTCTCTTTTTTTAAATTTTATTAAAAAAATTTTTTTTGATTTCCACTCCCATTTTATTTATTTATTTATTTTTGAGTTAGTCATTGTCTAATTACTCTTTTTTAAATTAATTTTTATTGGAGTATACTTGCTTTACAATGTTGTGTTAGTTTCTACTGTACAGCAAAATGAATCAGCTATACATATACATATATCCCCTCCTTTTTGGATTTCCTTTCCATTTAGGTCACCACAGTGCATTAAGTAGAGTTCCCTGTAGATAAATAATGGCTACCTATTTTATACATAGTATCAATAGTGTATGTATTTCAATTCCAATCTCCCAGTTCCTCCCACCGCCCCCCGCTTTCCCCTTTGGTATCCACATGCTTGTTCTCTACATCTGTGTCTCTACTTTTGCTTTGCAAATAAGATCATCTATACCATTTTTCTGGATTCCACATATATGCATTAATATACGATATTTGTTTTTCTCTTTCTGACTTACTTCACTCTGTATGACACTCTCTAGGTCCATCCACGTCTCTACAAATGACTCAATTTCGTTTCTTTTTACGGCTGAGTAATATTCCATTGTATATATGTGCCACATCTTCTTTATCCATTCGTCTGTCAATGGACATTTAGGTTGCTTCCATGTCCTGGCTACTGTAAATAGTACTGCTATGAACATGGGAGTGCATGTATCTTTTTGAATTATGGTTTTTCTCTGGGTATATGCCCGGTAGTGGGATTGCTGGGTGATATGGTAGTTCTGTTTTTAGTTTTTTAAGGAACCTCCATACTGTTCTCCATAGTGGCTGTATCAATTTACATTGCCACCAACAGTGCAAAAGGGTTTCCTTTTCTCTACACCCTCTCCAGCATTTATTGCTTGTAGATTTTTTCGATGATGGCCATTCTGACTGGTGTTGAGATGATACCTCATTGTAGTTTTGATTTGCATTTCTCTAATAATTAGTGATGTTGAGCATCTTTTCATGTGTTGACCATCTGTATGTCTTCTTTGGAGAAATGTCTGTTTAGGTCTTTGGCCCATTGTTGGATTGGGTTGTTTGTTATTTTGATATTGAGCTGCATGAGCTGCTTGTATATTTTGGAGATTAATCCTTTGTCAGTTACTTCGTTTGCAAATTTTTCTCCCATTCTAAGGGTTGTCTTTTCCTCTTGTTTGAAGCACAGACTTCTTATAGCTGCTCTTTCACCTTCACAAAGACCCCACTCAAGCTCTGAGGTGGTCAGTTGCAAAAATCTGATTAAATTTGTAGCCAAGAGTCTTTCTCTTTACCAGTCTTTATTTTAAGGGAGGGAAAGGGACTTGCTTCATTTTCTATTTCCAAGTAAAATGAATGACTCTAGATGACTTTAAAGGATTCTTCTTGCTCTGATTTTCTTCTAAAACACTGAGTGTCTCCACTTGACTGGCTGTACTAAATTTACATGGCAGGCACTGAAATAGTAAGTCAGTCAGTAAGCCAAATTTACTTCTAAATGGGCCAGAAACTTCATTTTAAAATAGACGAGAATTGGCAGGAAATAGGAGTGAAGTCAGTGCAATTTATAAAGAAGGGCATCTGATGTTTTTTTAAGATGAAAGTGGAAAAACAAAATTAAGGGGAATGAGACAGAGGAAGAACTTGTGACAATGGGATGCTTTTGTTATTTCATTTATATGCTTAGAATAACTGACTTGTTTGAAGCAATCTGACTTTATTTTTAGTGCAAAGAAAAAAATACAAATTTAGGGCTTTGAGATGGTAACTTAACAAGCAGAAATGATGACAAAAGAATTTTTCAGTTTTTCTATTAAATTTGGCTTGACCTCCCCGTTGAGACTATTTACTGGCTGCTGTGTAATCCTCATGTTGATAAAGGGACATGCTCATGATTTTCTGATCCGATCAGGACAGAATAATTAAAGTCTGCAAGTACAAGTGGTTATCTCTGCTCTAATTCCATAAACACCAGGGGGATTATCAATTAAAGATGTCCTCTCAATCTGCTATGAAAAAATGTACGTGTTGGAAGCCAGCTGAATTTTGATTATACCAAATTCCCTGTTTCCTACACTCTCTTCCACAAACTGTTTTTCAACCTTGGATGAACTTTTATAAATATGCCACCCATCTTGATTCATGAAATTGTAAGCAAACCATAATACATGGAGCAATGAGGGATATGATTGTGTCATAAGGCTATACATCTCCTGTTATCAGATTAGTTTATACGACATTAAAGATCTGTTTTTTTCCTGTCTCTTTACATGTTTATTTTCTTTTAAACCAACTTGGACCTGCGTGGCTTGTGTCTACTTTAGCTCTATCACATTTATCCTTTAACTGCATTGTTTCAGAAAATGCAAACCATATTTTAAAAAGGGTACTCATAGAACTTCTGTAAGAATTTTCTTAATGGCTTAGCAGAGAGAAAGAGGAGGGAAAAAAGAAAAAAGAGGTCAGTTAGAAAAAAAAATCAAATCATTCCTCTGTTTTCCTTTCTTACTTCTTTCTTTTCCTTCTGGCTTCAGAGACTGTGGCAGGTAAAGGGGCTCTTAGATTTGTTTTTCATATAACTCAT
Source organism: Delphinapterus leucas (assembly GCF_059928025.1). NCBI lineage: Eukaryota > Metazoa > Chordata > Mammalia > Artiodactyla > Monodontidae > Delphinapterus > Delphinapterus leucas. The sequence goes on from NC_143139.1 coordinate 60,110,438, forward strand.
TCTTTCTGAACCTTGTACAAGCAAAAAGTATATTTTACTCACTCACTAGTAGGAAAAATATCTTTTTTAAAAATTATTTATTTATTTATTTATTTTTGGCTGGGTTGGGTCTTCTTTGCTGTGCACAGGCTTTTCTTTAGTTGCGGCGAGCGGGGTCTAATCTTCATTGCAGTGAGCAGGCTTCTCATTTCGGGGTCTTCTCTTGTTGCGGAGCACGGGCTCTAGGCACACAAGCTTCAGTAGTTGTGGCTCGCAGGCTCTAGAGCGCAGGCTCAGTAGATGTGGTGCACGGGCTTTGTTGCTCCGCGGCATGTGGGATCTTCCCGGACCAGGGCTCGAACCCGTGTCCCCTGCATTGGCAGGCGGATTCTTAACCACTGCGCCACGAGGGAAGTCCCAGGAAAAGTATCTTGATTCATGTTCTGTCATGAAGTATTTAGTGATCTTATGTTATTTTAATCTAGTTAATAACCAGAGGTTCATTGTTTTATATTAAATACAAACTAAATATTTCTGGAATGTTGGACTCACAGACTGCAATTTTCCTCTCAAATCTGCAAAAGGGTAAAGGAAAGAAAAAGATAGTTGGGGAGGAAAAAATAAATTGGACACCAGACACATACAGATGGCAACATTTACTGTGTACACTGTTTGCCTGGCATAGTGCTAAGCACTGAGTGATGAGGGGAGGGTTACGGAAAATTGAAACTGTCAAGGAGTTGACCTCCGAGCCGATGAGATAGATATATTCATCTTGATTGGCTGAAACACCCATGCACCAATGAGAGGTGTTGTTAGTAAGGACTTTGGGAATTTAAAGTTTGGGGAAATCAAGAGTGAACCCTGGTGGTATAAGAAGATCACCAAGAAGTATTGAATAAAGGAGGGATGATTGTGACTGAAAAGATTATCATTATTTTCCTATATGCAAAAGTGGAAAAGATGACATTTTGGGTGAAGAAAAGTGAAAATCAAGAGTATGGCTGAATCAAAGAGTTATAAAAACCAGGCTTGGCTGGAGTGAAGCATTTGGGCTGGATCAGCAGAGTAGATAAGAAAAAAAGAGAGTGAAGAGGGATTTTGGAGGACTTTGAAGGTCAGGTAAAGGGGTCCTGGGAGAATTGGGTCTGAAACTTGTCTTTGTGGGTGGTGGGCAGTTGCCAAGGGGAAAAAGTCACCTGGAGATGTCAGATTATTGAATTAGGAGATACACTGTGTTATTCAGACAAAATTAAGGAAGTGAATTACTCCAAAGAAATTTGGTCTTCTGAATTTCTTCCCTTGCATATGCTGAGGCTCTTTAATAATCAGTTGATCTGAATTTATTTAATCAATAACTGTTAGTTGATATCACAGTAAATTAACATGTGTTGAACAATCTACTGTATGCCAGAGTTCTTCATATAATCCTCACAACACCATTTGGGATGCTAGCATACACACCTACGTCATGCTGGCTGTACAGACGGTTAACCGATTGCTAGCCCAAGGTCTCAACACTTAAGGGATGAGCAGGACTTGACCCCAAGTCTTCCAAATGAAAATTTCATTCTCTTCCCTCTGTTTCACTCCATTTATAATCTGTGCCAGGCACTGGGCTGGGTAATTTTTTATTTTAAAAACAAAGCAGCGTTGATGCACAGTTACATATTAATATTTTTTTACCTAGAAACATCTCCATATACTTGGAGACAAACAGTAGTAATTTTAGGATTTTTAGTAATTCCCCAAAATCAAGAATAAGGCAAACTTTCAGATACTTCAAAAAATAACCAGTAAGAAATTGAAAGGTTTGATAAATGAATACCCATTTAAAAATTTATTAAGTGGCATGTTTTATAGAAATTATGTTTTCACTAAAAATGGAAATTCTGTTGTTTGTCACATATTTTTTTTTATTTCATAAAAGAATTATACTAGGGTATGTAATATGTCTGACTCATTCTTAAGAGTTGGATTCTACAAAGCATAAAAAGTTTATCAGAATTACTTTTATATATTCTCACATAAAATTAATCCAATTTTTTCCAAATGTAGAATTAACATAGATAAAGTTATGGTGAATGTTTAATAATTGACTCTTTGGGAAAATGTACTGAATTATAGTATTTGCCTATTTCTGTAGGGCAATGGCCTACAGAAGCCACTAGAGGGATCTCTTTTCAAGATACTTGTATTTTTCAAGCCACTAGAAGGATGTCATTGAACACAAGTTGGGAAGGGATGCACAGTGATAGCACACCATTATATGGCATGTTTACCACACAGATAAAATAGATATAAATAACCTCAAGAGCACAGATAATAGTAAAATTCAGTGAAACAATTAGGAAGTAATGAGTTTTGAGTATTGACTCGGTTTAAATGTAATTTATTTAATCATATGTTCCTTTTCATCTATTTTTTGTTATTGGCAGTATTTAACAATCAGATCTCAAAATTCCTAAAACTTTAACAATTGGCTCTTGCAAGCCAGTATAAGCTGGCTTTAGCACACCACTGGGAGAGCAGGAAAAAGAAAACAGGCATCAAAACACACAGGAATATTTAGGTAAAGACAAAAACTTCATGACTCTATGTGAGTCATGTGCATGGTGGGTCAATTAGATATTTATTAATATTTATTGGGAAATTACTAAATACTAGGCAGATCTTTATGTCGAATTTCTTCTTCATTCTTCACAACCATCTTATAAAGCTGTACCACTATTATTACTTTTTGAGACAGGAAACAGGCTTGGAGAAGGAAAACAACTTTTCTGGTAGGAAAGCACAGATCAACTCCAGTTTTGACTCAAATGCCCCTGCTCTTAAAAAAGTATATACCACCCTGACGCTTCAGTGAAAACCTCACACCCTTCAAAGGCTTACAACCCACAAAGCCACTCGGAGCTCCAACTTAAAAGGGCAGCGGATTTGTTCCTCCATCAGGAAGGTCTTGATTAGCAAACAACATATGTAGTAAGTAGACTATGAAGATGGAAACAAACTCTTCCACCTAAATTCTAAGAGTGCACACACTGCTCAGATCACTACATTGTTTACTTTCTGGGATTTTCAATTTCCAAAGAAATAAATACAATCCAGTAAGGCTAGATGCTTTTCCCCCCCCCCCCATTTTTCTATATTTCCAATGATTGTTCTAGGAAGAGTGGGCTCAGTTCTTGTCTGCCTGTCAGAGTGATTAATTAGATTTAATTTCATGCTGTCTTCTCTCGTCCTGTCCCTGCCCCTGGTGACTAATAACTTCTCTACAAAGTCCAAACAAATGGCCACAGTATCTAGTTTTTATTTTTGGAAGTTTTCCCCAGCCAAAACGCATAGAACCTCTTCACAGGCAGTGGTTTAGAAATTCCTGGCCAGGATTCCTGCTCTTAACAGCCGCACTTGATATGCCTAGATGGCCCGTTGACTGATACCCTGGGGTGGCATCACGCCAGCTCAAAAGTTGTCAGGCTATTTGAATCAAGAATCAGCACGGGGCAATGATATATATAGACGGTCAGCCTACAAAACAGCTCCACGAGGGGCCGTATCTTCTTCAGGAAGTACCTTTGTGCCAGCACTAAAGCATTAACACCACATGGCTTTTTCTACACTTGACATCTGTGGACACTTAGAGTGTGTGACAAAAGGAGGAAGAGGATGAGAGTAGAAAGGAAGACAAGGGAGTTTATAGGTGAAGCTAGCAAATCAGAGAAGGATGAATGGCAGCTGGGGATCAGGAGTCCATTAGGACCCCCCCCCACCTCACTGGCTTTTTTAGCATGAGGTGTGAGCACTAACTACAGGCAACTTGTTTCAAGGTAGAGCTTAGCACAATTGAAGTAAGAGGTCAGGAATGAGCAAGTCATATCTCTGTTTCTAGCCATGCACCAGACCGCCCCCCACAAAGGGTCCATGAGTCATATATGCCAAGTGGCCACCAGGTGAAACCTTAGGATAGGACACAGCCCCTTCCCAAAGAGTTAAATCTTACGAACCCAGATCTCTGCATCTCAAGGGGGCAAGGGAACACGGCTGTTCAGACAATTCCAGACATCCAGACAAGCTTGACATAGCTTTAATAAATTCATCAGGGAAATGAAGATGTCTAGGAATCTAAATATGTGTGTGCGCATGGGAGAACTTCAGATTCGAGATTTGTGGGACTGAAACTCTGCCCTGTCGCTTATTTAAGGCTCAAGAAGGTTAACAACTGGCCCAGTATCGTTTTACAGATAATCCTCAATTTCCTCAACTGTAAACTTAGAATAAAATTAAAATACACTTCGCAGCGTTGCTATTAGGCTCAAATGAGATGATTTATGCAAAACACTTTTTGAATGGCAAAGCCCATACGAATGTATCATTGGGGTTATTTTAGGGGCAGCTCACCCCTTTGTAAAAATGAGTTACAACACTAATCTCCATTATCAGTCATTTTTAGAAATCATATATAAAACATACTTTATAAATTGTGACTCCATTATTAGCACTACAATTGTTTTTAAATTGGTAGTGTTTTAAAAGTCATCTTGGGGGGCTTCCCTGGTGGCGCAGTGGTTGAGAGTCCGCCTGCCGATGCAGGGGACATGGGTTTGTGCACCGGTCTGGGAAGATCCCACATGCCGCGGAGCCTGCGCGTCTAGAGCCTGTGCTCCACAACGCGGGGAGGCCACAGCAGTGAGAGGCCCGCGAACCGCAAAAAAAAGTCATCTTGGGATACTGTATCTTCAGACTAACAAGGAAGTCACTGTATTTCTAAAAAGTTACCTCACTGAGTTACCTTCAGAACCTATGTACAAAGTGAAGAAAAAGTCAGCCTCAAAAATCACTGCTCATTTATGACCCAAAATAGTATCTGCTCTATTTACCTGATATACTCTGAATGACTTTAGGCTCAGATATGAAATCAAGTTCATCCTTAAGGAAGATGTTTGTATCACGCTTCATAGCAAGAATTTCACATAACTTCAGCATTTGAACCTCCACAGTTCTGTAGGGTAGGCAGAGGCATGCTTACAGACCTTGTTTATAAAGAAACTGAGGGTCAGAGAGATGGAGTTCTGATGCAAATTCTGATTTCCTATCTCAAAAGGAATTTCTTATTCTAGGGAGAAATTTCCCCCTATTCTTTAGGTTTGTTCCCACTGAAGTCCTCAAATCATTAAGTCAGTTCTAAAGTTTAGTTGCAAGAAATATTTTGAACAATGGTAGCACCACGGGAATATAAGCACCATCCCTCAGAGTACCCATATTGAATTACTAACATTTCACAACTGTGTCCTGATATATTAATTTAAAAATCAGTCTGTTGGGGTTTTTTGTTCGTTTGTTTAATCTCAAAGACATCTTACACATTATCTATTTCTAAATCTCTCATTTTTAGAAGAAACTGAGGCTCAGAATGTTTAAGGGTCTCAAAATATTCATTGGTGTTTAGATGAATTGCCAAGGTTACACAGCACCTCAGTATTAAATCATTAGGAAACATACAATAAACCCAGATTGGCTTTTTAGAAGACAAAAACGATATGGTGGTTTTTAAAAGAAATGCTGCCATATGTAGATGGCATTCTGAGTGTGAGATTATTTTCAAATTTTGAACTTATTTTCCAATCTTGAAAATTCACTCTAGATTGACTCTATTTCTTCTTAACATGTCAAAATTAATTCCTAGCAACACAGTGTTACTTCTTCAGGGAAGCCCTCATTCTCTCCTCCAACCACTATAAATGGTTTCTTTCTGTGTGTTCCAGTAGTATTTATGGTTTATGACTAGTTGTTTTTTTGTGTCAAACTCCAGCTTACTGGGAGCTTCTTAAGGGCAGGGGCCCTTACTGGTTCCTCTCTCTCAGCACCTAGCATGATGCCTGGTACATAATAAAGTGTGTTCAACAAATTTTTGATGAATAAATTAATGAATGCAGAAATTTTAAGCTGTAAGACAGTGTAAATAAACAAGAAAAAAGTTTACACCCTGTTAACACAGATCCGGCCTGATCAAACACTTATCTGTTTACTATTGTCTCCTTATCTCAGGAAAATATCAGGCTTTTTGATTCTGAGTATTCTGAGGAGCATACAGTCATAGCCACCTCTGAAGGACCTGGGTTGAGGACACTGCCGTGAGGATTATTGTTATTACTTGAATTATTTTTAGTACTTCTATTTAGTTGAATGCATTCCTTTGTGGGGAATTTAAAGTGCTTCATTCGCATGTCCTTTAAGTGTCACACTCCTGTGAGCTGGGTAGGGACAGAATTATCACCTTATTTCATGAATGAGAAGGCTGGAGAAGCTTGACTCATTCAAGGCCACTCAGGTGGCTTTTAGGAGGGTGATTAGAAATACTTTTCTTATTCTTGGTGTTTCTATTGTCTGGAACTGCCACTAGCTTTAGCATTGGAGTAATCAAAGCTCAGCTGCTCCTGAGGGACTCATTCACTTGGATACTGACCTAGGCCTCAGGCAATTCAAAGCTGCTCCAATCAGGAATATACTATGTCAGATTTGTTTTCCCTGATGTGCGGGGCCTGGAGGTATTTCTGTTAGTTCCTTCTTCAGGACCAGCTACATAATTTGCAGGGTTCAGTACAAAGTAAAAACATGGGCTCCTTGTTCAGAAATTATTAAGAATTTCAAGGATTCTGCAGAGCTTTCAACCCTTCTGAGGCTGTACTCTCGTGAAAATCGCCATATCTTTGCTCTTCTGTTTTCTTCCAAATTCTCATAAAGTTTTATCTTATGCTCCTAACACCTTCTATCTTCTCTACCTGCTTTCAGTAAGACGCGATTCAGAGTATCCTCTATGCTTACACGGGGGTGAAATTTGTAAAATAAAACTCTGCTGAGGTCATCACCTTGATTAAAATCTTTCAGCAATTTCTCGTCATCTCCTGGATAAACTTAACTTCCTAGGCTTCCCTTTCAGTTCTCTATCTCTGCATGACGAACCACTCCCAAACTCAGTGATTTAGAAGTACAAACACACACCTTCTCATAATTCTGGGTCTCCCTGTGGTATTTGCAGGGCTCACTCATGTGTTTTGTGTTTGTCAGGTGGCAGATCAGCTAGGGACTGGCAGTCCCCAGATGACAGTTGCCTGGGGATGTTGGCCGGGGTGCCTCACTTCTCCTCCACGTGGACTCTCCTGCAGGCTGTCTGGGATCTTCTTGGAAGGCAGCTGGATTCCAAGAGAGTGAAAGTGAAAGCTGGAAATGCTTCCTGGGGGCTCAGCGCATCATACAGTCACCTCTCCCACATCCTATTGGTCAAAATAAGTCACAAGACCAGCCCAGATTTCAGAGGTTGGAGAAATAGATTTCCCCTCCTGGTAGAAAGGACAGGAGCACCACATAAGCAAAGGGGTATGACTAGAAGGGTGTGAGGAATTTGTGGATACATTTTGCAACTGACCATACTTTGCTGTGTGTCCTTTCTGACCTACACTTGCTAACCTCTCCTTTCTGTCTCCGTTACTCTCACAAGACAATGATCTAGCCTTGGGAACATGATGGTAATGATAACCAGTACCACAGATACAGTCACCGAGTTCCTTCTTTGTTTCAAACACTGTAGCTGATGTTGTGCATTTTTATGGCACTTCATCCTCCAAATTCCCTATCATGGAGGTATTTTTATTCCCATTTCTGGGATGACAAAACTGAGACATTCAGGAGCTTAACAGGTCTCACAAGGAAGAAACTGAGTTGGGATTCAACTCAGGTATGTTTGATTCCAATATCCATTAAGTTTTTACTATGCCACACAACCACACCAAAATATTTGCCTTATTTGATGTGTACCCATATGCCTTTGTGACTTTCACATGCCTTTCCTTTTGCCTGAAAAAGCCTCCATCTCTCTCTCCTCTCCTCTTCCTTTTCCTTTCACCCCCCTCTCCACTCACCATGGAAAAGCACACACACAACTCTACATGACAACTCTCATTCCCCCAGGCAGAGTTAGATGACCCAATTTAGGATCCTATAAAACCCCTTTTTCCTTCTTCTTGACCATCTGCTCCTTGAGTGTAGGAATCTTATCTTATTATTATTACTTATTTTTGCATCTCCCTGGCCTAGTACAGTCATTGGCTTATAACCATTGGTTGATAAGTGGTTACTGAATGGAATTTTCAAAAGCATGCTAACTTTACACACTACTATATATAAAATAGATAAACTATAAGGACCTACTGTATAGCACAGGAAACTATATTTCTCAAATATATATATCATATATTTGATATATTATATATTATATAATATTATATATTATATATATCACAAAATCTTGTGATATCCTATAATGGAAAAGAATCTGAAAAAGTATATCTATATCTACCTATCTCTCTACCTACTTATCTACCGGAATCACTTTGCTATACACCTGAAACTAACACAACATTGTAATATCAACTATACTTCAATTTAAAAAAATGCACAGCAAATAGACTAGAAGGAAATGTAATAAAAAAATAGAGTTAATATATGAGGCGGAGGTTGAGGCATTAGGTCATTTTATTTTCTATGTCTACTTTATTTTTCAAATTTTCTATGATGAACATGTATTGCTTTTATAATGGCTAAAATAAATTTGATGAAGAGAAAAAAGCATGCTAACTTTGTCAATTAAAATTATATTCAGGCATATTAATAATTTTCACTGAAATAAACAATCAGAAGAGTCAAATGGTCAAAACAGTTGTCCATGTAGAGTTTCAGCAAATCTTTTGAACATGTCAGTTTCACCATGCCATTCATTTGATTATTGATTTATTCAGGTTCTTATGTACAGGGCATTGTGTACTTTGACAAGACATTCATGCATTTAGTTACTCATTAAGAAAATTACCCGATGCAAAAAATCAACCAGTTTTATGTTTAAATGTCACTGGATTCTCAGTTTTGTTTTGGTTTTGTAATCAATATTTCATTCTACATTATAGGTTAGCTGACTTGACACTCATTCCCAATCCCACTCTTTCTTGATTGCCTTCACTATCAAGACTTTAAATACTATATACTTAATTTCTCAGCCTCTCTTGCTGATATGGGTAGTCATGTGACACAATTCTGGTCAATGACACATAATCTGAAGTATGCTAGTACAGTTTTTGTGAAAAGTTTGTTTTCCTCTTTAAAGAAAGCTTAGGCATAGCTGGCCTCACACCTGTCTCCCCTCCTCCCTGCTGTGAGCACAGACATGATGGCAGGAGCTACAGCAACCATCCTGAAGCTATGAGAAAGGAGCACCATGCTAAGCATGGCAGAATGTTAAAACAGAGAGAGTCTAAATCCCCATGATACGTTTGAGCTGCTGCATAAGCCACTAGACAATCTATATCGACTTCTTGCCAAGTACAAAAGAAAACCCTATTTGTTTAAACAGTTATTGGTCAATTTGTCTTACAGCCAAATGCGTCCCTATAAAGTACAAATACAGTTTGACAATACAATGTGGAAATGACCTAAAAGAGGAAGGAGTGCTTACTATAGTTAAACAACAATAACAGCAATACTGTAACATAAATTCTTAGAGGGCAGGGATATCTGTTTGTTTTTGTTGTATTCACTGTGGTACCTCCAGAACTTAGAATAGTGACTGGCACATAGTGGGAATTCAATCAGTGTTTGCTGACTGCATGAACAGTGTTCCTGTATGGAGAGCTGCCCCCTTAATTGTGTGTCCTTTCTTCACTTCTGCAAGATGCATTTTCAGCTGCACTTCTGAATGGCTCTCTGAAACCTGACTCAACCACTACAAGTGTCTTGAAGCAAAAGGTTCATGCAGCCTCAGAAGAAGTCAAAGAAGTGAATCACAACAGCTCTCTAAATTTGGTGAAATCCTATGCTCACTTGATAATATCACACTGGCCAAAGGATACTGGAAAAGGGACCTGGACTCTCAGCTTTAAATAAAGAGCCATGTCACATCCCTTACCTGGGCTCACCTGCTGCCTGACTCTGTGTGCCTGAATCACTCATTCCATCTTTCAGGTAAGATGTGGTCTAATAAGAGGGCTGGCCTCAACCACAAAATGTGGTCACAAAATTTGCAGTTTATTGCCTCCTCTCTACATGTTATCATCAGGGAGATGCTGGAGGTTTGTGAGGTAGAAAAGAATTAGGTGATGAGTTTTCAGCTTTTGTGTATGCACTCACAGGTATTTTTCTATCTTTCACATCCATTATATCCCAAAAGACCAAAAGGATCAAATGACATCTGGGTGAATTTCATTCTTAAATAATTAAACATGACTCATCATTCTTCCATCCATATTCAAGACATACTTTAAAGAGAAATTCTTCCTCCTGTTGATCCACTCTAACAAAAAAATCTTCACTTTCAGCACTCAATATATCTGTGAGAAAATACCCGTGACATGTATGACTAATTATAAGCTGTCAGTGTGAGGATAACAATGCTGTTGTAATATACTGATTTAAAAATAACTAGGGGGCTTCCCTGGTGGCGCAGTGGTTGAGAGTCCGCCTGCCGATGCAGGGGACACGGGTTCGTGCCCCGGTCCGGGAAGATCCCACATGCCACGGAGCGGCTGGGCCCGTGAGCCATGGCCGCTGAGCCTGCGTGTCCAGAGCCTGTGCTCCACAATGGGAGAGGCCACAACAGTGAAAGGCCCGCATACCACAAAAAAAACCAACCAACCAAACAAACAAAAACACTAGGAATGGGACTTCCCTGGTGGTGCAGTGGTTAAGAATCCACCTGCCAATGCAGGGGACACAGGTTTGATCCCTGGTCCGGGAAGATCCCACATGCCGTGGAGCAACTAAACCTGTGCACCATAACTGCTAAGCCTGCGCTCTACAGCCCATGTGCCACAACTGCTGAGCCTGTGCACTAGAGCCCATGAGCCACAACTACTGTGTCCGTGTGCCACAACTACTGAGCCCATGCACCACAACTACTGAAGACTACGCTCCTTGAGCCCGTGCTCCGCAACAAGAGAAGCCACTGCGATGAGAAGCCCATGCACGCAATGAAGACCCAATGCAGCCGAAAGTAAATAAATAAAAATAAAGAGGAAAAACCAGGGAGCTTCAAGATGGCGGAAGAGTAAGATGCGGAGATCACCTTCCTCCCCACAAATACATCAGAAATACATCTACATGTGGAACAGCTCCTACAGAACACCTACTGAACGCTGGCAGACGACCTCAGACCTCCCAAAAGGCAAGAGACTCCCCACGTACCTGGGTAGGGCAAAAGAAAAAAGAAAAAACAGAGACAAAAGAATAGGGATGGGACCCGCACCAGTGGGAGGGAGCTGTGAAGGAGGAAAGGTTTCCACACACTAGGAAGGCCCTTCGCGGGTGGAGACTGCGGGTGGGGGTGGGGGTGGAGAGAAGCTTCGGAGCCGCGGAGGAGAGCGCAGCAACAGGGCTGCGGAGCGCAAAGCGGAGAGATTCCGCACAGAGGATCAGGGCCGACCGGCACTCACCAGCCCGAGAGGCTTGTCTGCTCACCCGCCGGGGCGGGCGGGGCTGGGAGTTGAGGCTCGGGCTTCGGAGGTCGGATCCCAGGGAGAGGGCTGGGGTTGGCTGCGGGAACACAGCCTGAAGGGGGCTAGTGTGCCACAGCTAGCCGGGAGGGAGTCCGGGAAAAGGTCTGGACCTGCCAAAGAGGCAAGAGACTTTTTCTTACCTCTTTCTTTCCTGGTGCTGAGGAGAGGGGATTAAGAACGCTGCTTAAAGGAGCTCCAGAGACGGGCGCGAGCCGCGGCTAAAAGCGCGGACCCGAGAGACGGGCATGAGACGCTAAGACTGCTGCTGCCGCCACCAAGAAGCCTGTGTGCGAGCACAGGTCACTATCCCCACCTCCCCTCCCGGGAGCCTGTGCAGCTCGCAACTGCCAGGGCCCCGTGAACCAGGGACAACTTCCCCGGGAGAACGCACGGCACGCCTCACGCTGGTGCAACGTCACACCGGCCTCTACCGCCGCAGGCTTGCTCCGCACTCCGTACCCCTCCCTCCCCCCGGCCTGAGTGAGCCAGAGCCCCCGCAGCAGCTGCTCCTTTAACCCCGTCCTGTCTGAGTGAAGAACAGATGCCCTCAGGCGACCTACACGCAGAGGCGGGGCCAAATCCAAAGCTGAACCCCGGGAGCTGTGCGAAAAAAGAGAAAGGGAAATCTCTCCCAGCAGCCTCAGGAGCAGCGGATTAAATCTCCACAATCAACTTGATGTACCCTGCATCTGTGGAATCCCTGAATAGACAACGAATCATCCCAACTTGAGGAGGTGGACTTTGGGAGCAACGATATATATATTTTTTCCCTTTATCTCTTTTTGTGAGTGTGTATGTGTATGCTTCTGTGTGTGATTTTGCTTGTACAGATTTGCTTTTACCATTTGTCCTAGGGTTCTGTCTGTCCGTTTTTGGTTTTTTTATTACTTTAAAAAATTTTTTTCTTAATAATTATTTTTTATTTTAATAACTTCAGTTTATTTTATCTTTTTCTTTCTTTCTATTTTTTTCTCCCTTTTATTCTGAGCCGTGTGGATGAAAGGCTCTTGGTGCTCCAGCCAGCCGTCAGGGTTGTGCCTCTGAGGTGGGAGAGTCAAGTTCAGGACACTGGTCCACAAGAGACCTCCCAGCTCCACGTAATATCAAACGGTGAAAATCTCCCAGAGATCTCCATCTCAACACCAAGACCCAGCTCCACTCAACGACCAGCAAGCTACAGTGCTAGACACCCTATGCCAAACAACTAGCAAGACAGGAACACAACCCCATCCATTAGCAGAGAGGCTGCCTAAAATCATAATAAGGCCACAGACACCCCAAAACACACCACAAGATGTGGACCTCCCCACCAGAAAGACAAGATCCAGCCTCATCTACCAGAACACAGGCACTAGTCCCCTCCACCGGGAAGCCTACACAACCCACTGAACCAACCTTAGCCACTGGGGACAGACACCAAAAACAACAGGAACTACGAACCTGCAGCCTGCGAACAGGAGACCCCAAACACAGTAAGCTAAGCAAAATGAGAAGGAAGAAAAACACACAGCAGATGAAGGACCAAGTCAGAAACCCATCAGACCTAACAAATGAAGAGGAAATAGGCAGTCTACCTGAAAAAGAATTCAGAGTGATGATAGTAAAGATGATCCACAATCTTGGAAATAGAATGGAGAAAATAAAAGAAACGTTTAACAAGGACCTAGAAGAACTAAAGAGCAAACAAACAGAGATGAACAACACAATAAATGAAATTAAAAATTCTCTAGAAGGGATCAATAGCATAATAACTGAGGCAGAAGAACAGATAAGTGACCTGGAAGATAAAATAGTGGAAATAACTACTGCAGAGCAGAATAAAGAAAAAAGAATGAAAAGAATTGAGGACAGTCTCAGAGACCTCTGGGACAACATTAAACACACCAACATTCGAATTATAGGGGTCCCAGAAGAAGAAGAGAAAAAGAAAGGGACTGAGAAAATATTTGAAGAGATTATAATTGAAAACTTCCCTAATATGCGAAAGGAAAGAGTTAATCAAGTCCAGGAAGCAGAAAGAGTCCCATACAGGATAAATCCAATGAGAAACACGCCAAGACACATATTAATCAAACTATCAAAAATTAAATACAAAGAAAAAATATAAAAAGCAGCAAGGGAAAAACAACAAATAACACACAAGGGAATTCCAATAAGGTTAACAGCTGATCTTTCAGCAGAAATTCTGCAAGCCAGAAGGGAGTGGAAGGACATATTTAAAGTGACGAAGGAGAAAAACCTACAACCAAGATTACTCTACCCAGCAAGGATCTCATTCGGATTTGATGGAGAAATTAAAACTTTTACAGACAAGCAAAAGCTAAGAAATTCAGCACCACCAAACCAGCTTTAAAACGAATGCTAAAGGAACTTCTCTAGGCAGAAAACACAAGAGAAGGAAAAGACCTACAATAACAAACCCAAAACAATTAAGAAAATGGTCATAGGAACATACATATCGATAATTACCTTAAATGTAAATGGATTAAATGCTCCAACCAAAAGACATAGATTGGATGAATGGATTCAAAATCAAGACCCATATATATGCTGTCTACAAGAGACCCACTTCAGACCTAGGGACACATACAGACTGAAAGCGAGGGGATGGAAAAAGATATTCCATGCAAATGGAAATCGAAAGCTGCAGTAGCAATTTTCATGTCAGACAAACTAGACTTTAAAATCAAGACTATTACAAGAGACAAAGAAGGACACTACATAATGATCAAGGGATCGATCCAAGAAGAAGATATAACAATTGTAAATATTTATGCACCCAACATAGGAGCACCTCAATACATAAGGCAAATACTAACAGCCATAAAAGGGGAGATCAACAGTAACACATTCACAGTAGGGGACTTTAACACCCCACTTTCACCAATGGACAAATCATCCAAAATGAAAATAAATAAGGAAACACAAGCTTTAAACGATACATTAAACAAGATGGACTTAATTGATATTTATAGGACATTCCATCCAAAAACAACAGAATACACAATCTTCTCAAGTGCTCATGGAACATTCTCCAGGATAGATCATATCTTGGTAATCATATCACAAATTTGATTTGTGATTTGACGTGATGATTTGTGATCATATCACAAATCAAGCCTTGGTAAATTTAAGAATATTGAAATCGTATCAAGTATCTTTTCGGACCACAACATTATGAGACTAGGTATCAATTACAGGAAAAAATCTGTAAAAAATACAAACCCATGGAGGCTACTTAATAACAAACAGATCACTGAGGAAATCAAAGAGGAAATCAAAAAGTACCTAGAAACAAATGACAATGAAAACACGATGACCCAAAACCTATCGGATGCAGCAAAAGCAGTTCTATGGAAGTTTATAGCAATACAATCCTACCTTAAGAAACAAGAAACATCTCAAATAAACAAACTCACCTTACACCTAAAGCAATTAGAGAAAGAAGAACAAAAAACCCCAAATTTAGCAGAAGGAAAGAAATCATAAAGATCAGATCAGAAATAAATGAAAAAGAAATGAAGGAAACGATAGCAAAGGTCAATAAAACTAAAAGCTGGTTTTTTGAGAAGATAAACAAAATTGATAAACCATTAGCCAGACTCATCAAGAAAAAAAGGGAGAAGACTCAAATGAATAGAATTAGAAATGAAAAAGGAGAAGTAACAACTGACGCTTCAGAAATACAAAGGATCGTAAGAGACTACTATAAGCAACTCTATGCCAATAAAATGGACAACCTGGAAGAAATGGACAAATTCTTAGAAATGCACAACCTTCCGAGACTGAACCAGGAAGAAACAGAAAATATGGACAGACCAATAACAAGCACTGAAATTGAAACTGTGATTAAAAATCTTCCAACAAACAAAAGTCCAGGACCAGATGGCTTCACAGGCAAATTCTATCAAACATTTAGAGAAGAGCTAACACCTATCCTTCTCAAACTCTTCCAAAATGTAGCAGAGGGAGGATCATTCCCAAACTCATTCTATGAGGCCACCATCACCCTGATACCAAAACCAGACAAAAATGTCACAAGAAAGAAAACTACAGGCCAATATCACTGATGAACATAGATGCAAAAATCCTCAACCAAATACTAGCAAACAGAATCCAACAGCACATTAAAAGGATCATACACCATGATCAAGTGGGGTTTATTCCAGGAATGCAAGGATTCTTCAATATACGCAAATCAATCAATGTGATACACCATATTAACAAATTGAAGGAGAAAAACCATATGATCATCTCAATAGATGCAGAGTAAGCTTTCGACAAAATTCAACACCCATTTATGATAAAAACCCTCCAGAAAGTAAGCATAGAGGGAACTTTCCTCAATATAATAAAGGCCATATATGACAAACCCACAGCCTACATCGTCCTCAATGGTGAAAAACTGAAACCATTTCCACTAAGATCGGGAACAGGACAAGGTTGCCCACTCTCACCACTATTATTCAACATAGTTTTGGAAGTTTTAGCCACAGGAATCAGAGAAGAAAAAGAAATAAAAGGAATCCAAATTAGAAAAGAAGAAGTAAAGCTGTCACTGTTTGCAGATGACATACTATACATAGAGACTCTTAAAGATGCTACCAGAAAACTACTAGAGCTAATCAATGAATTTGGTAAAGTAGCAGGATACAAAATTAATGCACAGAAATCTCTAGCATTCCTATACAGTAATGATGAAAAATCTGAAAGTGAAATTAAGAAAACACTCCCATTTACCACTGCAACAAAAAGAATAAAATACCTAAGAATAAACCTGCCAAAGGAGACAAAAGACCTGTATGCAGAAAATTATAAGACAATGATGAAAGAAAGTAAAGATGATACAAATAGATGGAGAGATATACCATGTTCTTGGATTGGAAGAATCAACATTGTGAAAATGACTCTACTAACCAAAGCAATCTACAGATTCAATGCAATCCCTATCAAACTACCACTGGCATTTTTCACAGAACTAGAGCAAAAAATTTCGCAATTTATATGGAAACACAAAAGACCCCGAATAGCCAAAGCAATCTTGAGAAAGAAGAACGGAGTTGGAGGAATAAGGCTCCCTGACTTCAGACTATACTACAAAGCTGCAGTAATCAAGACAGTATGGTACTGGCACAAAAAGAGAAATATAGATCAATGGAACAGGATAGAAAGCCCAGAGATAAACGCACGCACATATGGTCACCTTATCTTTGATAAAGGAGGCAAGAATATACAGTGGAGAAAAGACAGCCTCTTCAATAAGTGGTGCTGGGAAAACTGGACAGGTACATGTAAAAGTATGAAATTAGAACACTCCCTAACACCATACACAAACATAAACTCAAAATGGATTAAAGACCTAAATGTAAGGCCAGACATTATCAAACTCTTAGAGGAAAACATAGGCAGAACACTCTATGACATAAATCACAGCAAGATCCTTTTTGACCCACCTCCTAGAGAAATGGAAATAAAAACAAAAATAAACAAATGGGACCTAATGAAACTTAAAAGCTTTTGCACAGCAAAGGAAACCATAAACAAGACCAAAAGACAACCCTCAGAATGGGAGAAAATATTTGCAAATGAAGCAACTGACAAAGGATTAATCTCCAAAATTTACAAGCAGGTCATGCAGCTCAATATCAAAAAAACAAACAACCCAATCCAAAAATGGGCAGAAGACCTAAATAGACATTTCTCCAAAGAAGATATACAGATTGCCAACAAATACATGAAAGGATGCCCAACATCACTAATCATTAGAGAAATGCAAATCAAAACTACAGTGAGGTATCACCTCACACCAGTCAGAATGGCCATCATCAAAAAATCTATAAACAATAAATGCTGGAGAGGGTGTGGAGAAAAGGGAACCCTCTTGCACTGTTGGTGGGAATGTAAACTGACACAGCCACTATGGAGGACAGTATGGAGGTTCCTTAAAAAACTAAAAATAGAACTACCATATGACCCAGCAATCCCACTACTGGGCATATACCTTGAGAAAACCAGAATTCAAAAAGAGTCATGTACCAAAATGTTCATTGCAGCTCTATTTACAATAGCCAGGACATGGAAGCAACCTAATTGTCCACCAACAGATGAGTGGATAAGGAAGATGTGGCACATATATACAATGGAATATTACTCAGCCATAATAAGAAACGAAATTGAGTTATTTGTAGTGAGGTGGATGGACCTAGAGTCTTTCATACAGAGTGAAGTAAGTCAGAAAGAGAAAAACAAATACTGTATGCTAACACATATATATGGAATCTAAGGAAAAAAAAAAAAAGGTCATGAAGAACCTAGGGGCAAGACGTGAATAAAGACACAGACCTACTAGAGAATGGACTTGAGGTTATGGGGAGGGGGAAGTGTAAGCGGTGACAAAGTGAGAGAGTGGCATGGACATATATACACTACCAAATGTAAAATAGATAGCTAGTGGGAAGCAGCCATATAGCACAGGGAGATCACTCCCTGCTCTGTGACCACCTAGAGGGGTGGGTTAGGGAGGGTGGGAGGGAGGGAGGCACAAAAGGGAAGAGATATGTGAACATATGTATATGTATAACTGATTAACTTTGTTATAAAGCAGAAACTAACACACCATTGTAAAGCAATTCTACTCCAATATAGATGTTAAAAAAATAAATAAAATTTTAAAAAATCAATTTCTTTTAAAAAAAATAAATTAAATAAATAAATGTATTTTTTAAAATAAAATAGATTTAAAAATAAAAGAAATAAAAATTATTAGGAATGAAATTCACTCTCCTGTCAATAATTAAGTTGTCAACCTCTGAAAAGATATCAGAATCACTACTATTATTATTTTTCCTTTTTAGAGATTTCTAATGAAGGATTCATTTTGATCCTTTAAAACTATACTATTACTCTTCATAACTGCTATTACTGTACAGATAACAATACCAAATATGTGACTTAAAGTGGATTTTTGTGTCATACTAGTCCTTCCTGTAATATCCAAGCAGAGAAATTACTCTCTGGGGAATAGTCTAAACTAGTCCAACAATTTGCTTGAGGAAAGCCTGAAGTAATAGACTATTTTCACTTTGCTTTTAAAAATAGAAACACATGAGGCTATTTGAGTTCAGTGTCCATGAACGTGTCACATCTCAGCTGAAAGACATGAAGTCCTTAGTCTTTCACAAGAATTAGTTCAATCAGGCATACCTCACTTTATTGCCCTTTGCTTTATTGTGTTTCACATATTCCGCAGTTTTTATAAATTGAAGATTTGTGGCAACCCTGCATCAAGTAAGTCTATTAGTGCCATTTTTCCAAGGTTGTTTGCTCACTTTGTGTCTCTGTGTCACATTTTTAAAAACTTATTATTAAGACTATTTACTATTTATTATTAAGAGCAATTTAGGGTTCACAGAAAAATTAGGGGGAAGGTACAATTTTTTCATATATTCCCTGCTCTGTGTCACATTTTGATAATACTTGAAATATTTCAAATCCTCCACCAGTGGGATTTGCTGAAGGTTCAGATAACAGTTAGCTTTTTTTAGCAACAAAGTATTTTTAATTAAAGTATGTACATTTTTTAGACATAATGCTATTGCACCAAAATATTCATGTGACTCGCTTTATTGCAATATTCACTTTATTGCAATGTTCTGGAACCCAACTGGCAATATCTCCGAGGTATGCCTGTATTGGGAAGGCCTTTTAGTTCTCCATTTTTCTACTCTCTTTGGAGCTCAGGAGCTCTGAGTACAATAGTATACTCTGACATTTCCCTAAATAGTGCCAGAATGTTCATTTTGAGAAACAGATTTGGAAGTTGCCTCAGAGTCCTTTCTTTTGTTTTCCATTTGGGATTTTCCCCACCTTGCGCACAAGGCAGTATACCTGACTTTGGAGAATTCACACTGGGTTTGTTTCTGCAAAGAAGTAACTGGACTCCCCTGCTGATTTTTTTTTTTATATAAATGTATTTGTTTTTGGCTGCGTTGGGTCTTCATTGCTGCGTGCGGGCTTTCTCTAGTTGCGGCGAGAGGGAGCTACTCTTCGTTGTGGTGCACGGGCCTCATTGCGGTGGCTTCTCTTGTTGCAGAGCACAGGCTCTGGGCGCGCGAGCTTCAGTAGTTTTGGCGCACAGGCTTAGTTGCTCCGTGGCATGTGGGATCTTCCCGGACCAGGGCTCGAACCCGTGTCTCCTGCATTGGCCGGCGGATTCTTAAACACTGTGCCGCCAGGGAAGCCCTCCTCTGTTGATTTTTGACCCCTGTTCTAACTTCAACCATCATCCCTTTTCCAGCGCAAGGGACATCTGAGCTTTGTTTATGAGGAAAAGACGAGGAAAAGTCAACTGACGGGTCAGGGTCAGGCGGTAATGAAACACTGGGATCGGGTGGTGGTGCCTTTAGCATCTTTCACAGGACACCGAGCGAGAATGAAGACTCAAGGCCATCTCTCAGAGAAAAGCAGAGGCGAGGACTGTACCCAGGGCTTGGCTATGCGGAAGCCCCCATGAGTCGTTGTCTTGCAGAAAACCTTTCCAGCTGGGCAACTGGCCTAGTTTATGGAAGGATGAAACTGTTCATGGTAGAGATGTGCTGACAATTATTTTATACCCTGGAAGGGGATTAGACATAATCTATGAGGCAATGAAAAGTATGACTATTTCACAGATTAGCTCCCAAGCTTAGCTCCCCAGGAGTACCCCTTTTACAAGTCTGTGGCTTATGCTTCTTTGGATGTGGAAGTTGGAATACTATTTTGGGAACTGACAGTGGGAACGTCAGCTTGGCTGCATTCATGCTCTTGAGTGTATATAAGCAGTCACAAAATTTGGCTTCTTGATGTGAAATGACACCTGATGTGGAACTGTTCCCCAAGGAGGTGTCAAACATAAAAATTCAATGGAGAGGAAGAAGCATGAGTCTGGCTGAGTATACACACTGCAAAGACTGGAACTGGCGAAGTGAACTCTGTTAACGACTTTTAAATATTCTCCCACGTGCTCTATTGGGAGACTGGTTTGGAGCTTTGTGAGGGGATAAAGAGCTCTCTAGAGGTCATGCCAAAAAAAAATTACAAAAGATATATAAAAGAATATCTAACGTTTATGTAGTATTTGCGAAGAGCCAGGCACTGTGTTAAATACATTTCAAGCATCATCTCATGGGTTCATGATTAAATCCTTTGAGGAAGGCACAGTTATGAACCTCATTCTACAGTTGAGGAAACTGAGGTTGTAAAAAGCCAACTAACCAATAAGTGGTTAATCCAGGTCTGCCTGATTCTAGAGCCCCAAAAACCTTAACCTGATAGACCCTGTTGAATATTCACTCATAATTTCATAGTTTTAGTCATTACACTAAATAAAACTAAGAAGTAACAATCTGGAAAATGTGAATAATCATTGTACTCCAAAGGAAAGTTTATAAACACAAATTCTGAGCTAGCCCATTCGATAGCCAGCAAGACTTAAGTGGCACATAGATTCAAAGAAATGTACATGTTTGTTTCACACAGCAATTAATTTCAGAATAGCAAGTTTGTCAGCACGACAGTCCTTCTGCTAAAGTACTGATTTTTAAAAATAGAGGCACTGTGCTCTTTTCATTGTTCTGCATTTTACCAAGATGGTCAGAGGACCTATGCTGCACTACAAGCCCATCTATTCAGTGGTTTCTGATAAGCTGGTACAGGTAAAGGTACACGTGCTGTCAGAACTTTTCTTCCTAAGAGTTACTTTAACTTACATAGGTAAAAGGGTCAATTTCTCTCAGGAAAAGTCCAGGGTGGTTTAGTGGAAGGCAGTTTGCAAAAACTAGTTCTAAAAGCATTGATATTTATTTTCCCCACTAGAGGGCAGTGCTTGAAAGAATTACAGTCCTTACCTCTGAGGTTAGGCAGTACCAAGGGCTGGAACAATCCCCCCCATTGTTACTTCCCCTAACCCACGTGCAGAGCACATAAAGATTTTATTACTTTGGAGGAAAAAGGAGAAATAAACATGTTTGCTCTAACATGACGCAGACATCAATGATGATGCTGTCTTCACTTGCTGAGAATGGAGAAAGAAAAATGCCAATAAAATTTAATATTCAGAATCGCCAAAGAATAAATGAAAGAAGACATCCTTATAAATGTAGGTGAAATCCTTTCACAATAAACTCTTAAAGAGAGGATGTTTGTTGAAGCTGTGACCAAATGCTCAGAAAAATAATCTCTGTTGCCTTGGTTTGGGTACCATTAGAATATACTAGAGTGAACAACTTATTTCAATAAACATCTTTTTTCTTTCATCAGTATGGTCACACATGGTGTATGGTGCAAAATACAAGCTCAGAAAAATACATAATGTTATGTAATGGCTAAAATTTGCCCTTTGAAGAAGGGATGAGTGCTGAAAGGGGAGTAGTTATTTGAAGATGGTTTTAAAATCTGTAGAACTTTGCCAAGAACCCCCTTTGGGTTACCTGCTTGAATCTTCCAATGAGAGTGTCACTAATTAGATAGGCTGCCAAAGTGGAAGCATTGTTTCCTTAAACCATAATTAAAGCCCACAGTCCTTGGGTCTTGACCTCTGCTTTAGCAAGGATGACTGGGACCCTGTGAGGGATTAACTGAGAATTCATACTTTTCAAAACAGGCTAGTGGGGATGGGGGGAGGGGAGGAATTCAATGAGAGACTAAAGCAGGAGTTTATCAGTGGGTTCCAAATCCAAAACTTCTCATTTTTTTCTGGTCAGCCCAGGTGATCCACCAATCAGCAAGTAGTTATTGAGTGCCCACAGAGTAACAGAACAGGAAAATATTGGAGAGCCTGGAGCAGCACTGGGTACTACAGGGAATTATGAAAACTGTCTTTTCTCTGCCCTAAAGGATAAATGAATATACTCAACATTACACATGGAAGATGAGGGATACGGTGAAAATGGAAAGAGGTCATATGTGAGGATGGAGGGTACTACTTCTATCTTAATTCGCTTAATTCAATAAAGCAGGACCTCTTCCCTCTAAGAGCTTACAGCCTAATGGAGAAGATACCCTGGCACCCAATTAACCATCTGCTTCCCTAGTTGGTGGGCAACTTTGTCTGAAGGGTGTTCATTCGGTGAACACTGGGTGTTCATTCTCATTCATTTTCTGCCCTTGACTTAAAGGGAGCAGTCCTGAAGACACCCCAAGCAAGATTTGTAACAAAAGTCACCAGAGTCTGGAAGGTGAAGATTTTTATTCACCTCTCCCTAGCTGTGTGACTCTGATGGCCCTGCCTAAGATAACTAACTCCTCTCTGCAACACCAACAGTTTTCCTCTTTATAGAATGAAATTAAAGAAATACCCATGTCACAGGACTCAGGGTGTGGATGGACAGGAAATGAGGGTAGAAGCCACTCTGATGACCCTCACAGAGCTCTTTCTGTTCGGGACCCATCATGATCTCATAGACTTCACTAATGTCAAAGGGATAGGCTTTATTCAGCCTTCATTTTGGATGTACAAACATTTAGCTCCAGATAAATGGAGACCCAGTTATCCACATTTCAAAGGATTTTTAACTTTAAAAGCCTTAAAGCAGATTTCTTTTGAAATAGGCATTTTCTTCTTTTCAAATGAATTAACTGCAATTGTAGAATGCTGGATCTGGAAGAGATTTTAGAGCTCTTTTAAATACACACACACACACACACACACACACACACTCACAATCAGGCTGTTTTCCGAGTCAAGAGCAAATTTTTGGAAGGGCTGGAACCATGTCTTCCGATTCTCAGCCCTGTGGGTTGGTCAGCTGAGAATAACAAACACAAGATTCAAATCAGGTATAAAGATAAAGTGACTTTAAGACCGTCACGTCATGTCGTTCAATGAGACTTGCTTGTTCAGGAATTCTACGTTATATAATTCGCTATTCAGAAATATATCTATAAAAATATTGAAGTACCAATATCAAGAATAACAAAAAAAGAGTGTGCAAATACTAATTCTTATGTGCAGTCATCAGCCCATCAGCTTATTTCCAGTCTTATCAAAATCAACATGGCAATAAAATGTCTCCTTGTCCTTCTTCCAACTTCCTTATTAAAATGCATTAAATCTTTTTCTCACACATAGAAAGATAAGGTTGTTAATTACAGGAACTGCTTATCAGCAAAAATGTAAAATAGCAGGAGAGTCATTTGATGGTTCAGCCAAGAAGAAAAAGGAACGGAGGAAGGAAGACATTCAGAATAAAGAAAGCTTTGGGAATGAACATGAAATCGATATTCACAATGGATTAAATATTTGTAAACTGAAATATTTCCCAGAAAGTATTTGTGTATTTTAAAAGAAAGGAGATAGTGCAAAATACAGAAGTATGCAGATATGTAAACTGCCAATTAAAATTAAAGGAATAAAGTGTTGTATAACTTTTGCTAGACCTGTTACAAATACAAAGGATCACCTCTCCTCCAGGATGGTCCTGGCAGGATTGTGGGTGACTCGGGTGGACACAGCGGTAAGAGGAAGAAGTGACCTCAGAGTCTACTCGAGATGCCTAACTTTGATTCCTATAAAACCCTGTCAATAACTGGAGTTAGGAGACATCTTATGTTGTGAAAACTTCATTTCACAGTGATTTAAAATAAAAAAGCTGCAATAGAAAGCAGAGGATTCTCTTCTCGCCAGAAAGAGACAAATGAGTGTTGGATTATATCTACCTTCGGCTGCGTTTAGAGCACTGCTTGCTAAAGGCACAGCTGGCTCTTTGCTCTTGTGTTCTCTTGCCTGTCATTCAGAATGCTTGGGAAATAGATTTTCAGTGTTAGGGGTCAGTCAATAAGTTCAGTCTTGAAAAAGACCACATCAAGGCTGCGGCATTCAATTTCGAAGAATTTGCATGTCACAGTCACAGGTTTTTGCTTCCTCCATAAAATGAATTAGTGAAACTCACTTGTATGGATACAAAGGTTTTCAGATTAATTCATCTAAAATATACACACAAATTTAATAAATTAATCACAACCCCAATTTAGAGGAACAGGTAAGACACTGGGTATTTGGGGGCCATTATTCTTTTATTATTAATTCTTTTGTTATTTTTTTAAGTAGGAAGGAATATTTTAAATATAATTGGGTGTTGGTGAAGGAGAAGGGTTTAAATTCACAAAGCCTTATGGCTGGAAGCAGCACTTGTTTTAATGTAGAACGACAATGTTCTATGTATACCGTAACTATCTATTTATTAAGAGAAATTTTCAAAAAGTTTTTCAGCTTTAGGATCTTAAAAAAAAATCATATCTGAAAATGTAATATAAAAACAAAGATGCTCTGGCTGTGACTGGGGAGAAGCCCACATGGGGCGGGTTCTGTCGCGTCTCACTGTTTGGAAAAGGGATGATGGCAGCAGAAAGAATGTCTGTGACCCCATGGTGGCTGCAGCAATCTCAAGAGGAAGTGCTTGCAAACCAGCCTGTGTAACAGTCACCAAATAGGTTGCTTCAGCCTTTGCCAAACCAGAGATAACTAATAATTCATTATCATTAGTTAATAAAATACACACTCCTCCTTTTTAATCTGTACTGACTGGAAGCACTGTAACAAAATTAGTGAACACTCTAAATAATGAATCCTGTGTGTTAAACATCCCCCAAATCATAGCTCATGCATAAAAAAGGACATCTTCTGAGTCTGTAACGAGTAGACTAATTCAGGAAAAATCCATTGTTAGCTATTTATAAAGAAAATATCTCGATTTATATGCTATACTGCAGAGGGAGGGGGTGGAATACTCTTTATTTGCTTGCATTTTTATTTCAGTATAAAGAACCCTATTTTGATGGCCGAATATTTGTATAGTTGGCCAAGCGATATTTAATCACGTATTTGAGCCAGTGTTGGTCAGGGACTGTGAGCTCTCAGAGGATGAGACTCACAGCTGCTAGACGTCAATTCTCAGCCAACTGCTGTGTGTATCAGGCACCTAGGGAAGGGATGGCCTTGGAGCCAGATCCCTTTCTATTGCTTCCTGTTCCTCCTCATTCTCCCTCTGGTCCCCATTCAGACTTTTCAATAAAAGCAAACCACTTCCCTCTGTAACAAGACCGCATCTGCAGAACTTTTCTCTTGAGCATCTGTCGTGCAGGAATGAAAACTCCATAAAATGCAGTTGATATTTGGTTTCAGCCAAAATAATTCTAAGAGACTTTGAAGGCATAGGCGCCCTGCTAGCTGTACTTCACTAACAAAGTGTTGCTTTTCTTTTCTTTTTTCTTTTTTTTTTTAAATATTAAACACTTGAGTTAGCTCATCAGATCATTCAAGTAAGCCCAGCTGATCAGACTTCAGTCCCAATGACAGCATGTTGTAGTAAGTGTTGGAAACAGATGAGATAGTGGGCAGACAAGTTATGATTCTCTATGACAGTGGAACAGCCAGGTTGAGTGACTTTTTTTTAAATAAATTTATTTATTGTATTTATTTTATTTTTGGCTGTGTTGGGGCTTTGTTGCTGCTCTCAGGCTTTCTCTAGTTGCGGCAAGCGGGGGCTACTCCTCGTTGCGGTGCACCAGCCTCTCATTGCGGTGGCTTCCCTTGTTGCGGAGCACGGGCTCCAGGCACGCGGGCTTCGGTAGTTGTGGCATGTGGGCTCAGTAGTTGTGGTGCATGGGTTTAGCTCCTCTGCGGCATGTGGGATCTTCCCGGACCAGGGCTCGAACCCATGTCCCCTGCATTGGCAGGCAGATTCTTAACCACTGCGCCACCAGGGAAGCCCCTGAGTGTCTTTTTAAACATGGGCTCAACACTCCTCTGAAGCCCTTGCAGATTACATCCAATTCCTAGGTGCCTTGTAGATCAGGAAAATCAAAAATCTATTCTTTAATTGCTGCTTCAAGCTAGGGAGACTTTGTGCTTTCAAAAATCCCTTCAAATTCTCAAGGAAGAGGAAATTTTTTTAAATTTATATGTCTCTCAGTAAAAATTTGGATCGGTGCATCAGTCCCGGGCAATATAGTAATTTTCAGTCCTTGGGAATCAAATCAACCCTAAATTAATTAATCTTTTCATATATCTGTATTGGAAACAAAGGGGTAAAAGATGGGGAGGGGGTGTGGAGGCTACTGAAATTGAATATCACTTATCCTCAGATATATGGGTCCTTACAGCTTTGAATGAGCATTTGCTTGGAACAATTGGCAATCCATTCATTCATTCACCAATTCATTCCATAGATGTTTATTGGGCGTCTGAGATATACCAGGCATTGTGCCAGGTTTGAGGCACAACAAGGAACACCTCCTTTCCTTAAGGGTTTATAGGGTTAGTGCTACAGACACAGAAATAAACAATAAGGACTGATAACGTACTGACTGAAGATGCACAAGGTCCTAAGAGAGAACAGAGAAGGGAGACCAAGACCAAACCAAGCTTTGGCTATGAGGGTGGCATTGAGATGAGCTGGGTTAGAGAAGGTGGGTGTAAGAGAGTGGCAAGAGGTGAAGAGGGAGAGAAAATCAGGCACCAGATTTTGAAGGGCCTTGTGCACCAGATTAATTTATCTGACCTTCCTCTGCCTTTGTGCTTCTCAAGACTTTGTTATCCTGGTATGGCCCATATCCTGAAACCACAGAATAAACAAGAAATATCTTCCTGGAGCATTGGTTCTGCTTAGTGGTGAGTAATTTAAAATATTTGTTACTAAAGGAGTAGAATGCAAAATCCGCATACATATGTAAGATAAATCATGAGATTCCTAAGATATTTTGTGCTTGGGACGGGTAACTTGAGGTTGTATCTCCAGCCCCACTCTCTCCTCTGCCATTAGAAGACCCTTGTAGAAAAGTTTGCAAAGCACATTGTAATGGGAACTACTTAAGAACAGGAGGCAATTTGCGGTTTAGAAAGACCTCAGGCTGCAAGGTAGATAATGATTGAGAGAAGGGTGAGAGTGAAAGCAAAGAAAGTAGCCTAGGGGGCTCTTGCAGTCCCCAGTCTGAAACATTATACTGACTCTAACTAGGGTAATAACAGCAGGGATTAAAAAAAAAAAAAGTGATTTGCAAGATATTATAGAGATGGCAACAGTGGGATAATTACTGATTCATTCTTTTATTTAATAAACATTTACTGAGTGGCTATCATGTTCCGGGCATTTTTGCAGGCAGGGAATAACACAGCAAAGATCCCTGCTTTCTTGAGCTTATATTCTAGTGGAAGAGGGAGACAAAAACAAATAAATAAGAAATTAAATTAATTGTATAAATTAGTGATGAATTCTGTGAAGGAAATGTGATATTACCTTGGGGAGTGAATAAGGTGATGGAGAAGGGGACTGGGAGAGTGAACAGGGAATGAAGACAAACATAATGGTTGAATGACAATGTCCTACACTGAGACCAGGAACATAAGAAGAAAGGAAAGTTTAAGAGGAAATAATTGAGTGCAGTTTGGGAGATCCATGAGAATATGCCCAGAAGAGAACTAAGAAGATATGAATATCTATATATCTATCTATCGATACTATATATACATACATGCTCATAAGCATACATGCATATGACACACACACACACACACACACACATACTCGTATACACACCCCACAGGGAATCACTCCACATAAAGATGGGGAAGTACTGAAAGTAAGGATCAAAAGAGCAGCAGTATGAAGTGAAAATGAGGTCCCAGAGGCCTCTTGAGGGTTTGAATGAAAGATCAATTATTCTTCATTAACTAAGAAACATCATCATGTAGGCATGAACGGCATGCTCCCTCGTGTTCACTAGAGACAGTCAACTGTTTCATGGTTTGATTCGGTACACGCGCTAAGCTGCTTTTGTTCATGGAGACAACTGTTAAGTGTGTGCCTGGGTTGCTCAGCAGAGCTCCTGTGCTCTCCTGGGGGGTGCGCTCTAGAAAGCACTTCCCACTGTCCACCTGAACTTCAAAAAGGCACCTGCGGGGCTTCCCTGGTGGCGCAGTGGTTGAGAGTCCGCCTGCCGATGCAGGGGACACGGGTTTGTGCCCCGGTCCGGGAGGATCCCACATGCCGCGGAGCGGCTGGGCCCGTGAGCCATGGCCGCTGAGCCTGCGCGTCCGGAGCCTGTGCTCCGCAACGGGGGAGGCCACAACAGTGAGAGGCCCGCGTACCGCAAAAAAAAAAAAAAAAAAGGCACCTGCGGGGCCCTCAGGGAGACTGCAAGTTGTAATGAGGCCCATGCCTGGCAGCTCAGGAAGCCATGAAAATAATGAGGGAGTCTGGTGCTCTTCCTGGCAAGTTCCCTAGAGCCCCAATTACAGAAGTTAAAACTCCAAATTCCAAGGGTGTGTTGACATTGAAAAACCCCCGTTTTTTCCCTCCCCAGACAATGTGAGACAATAAAACCCCAGTCTGAAAAAGGAGAAAACCAAAGAAACTTTTTCTGGAAAGAAGTGGAGGAACAGTGCATAAACCACAGTTTTTTTCTCCTCCAACAGCCTTCCACTGCAGCTGAATGTCTTTCTTCAACAGTTATTGCTTCATAATGTGAACATTTACATTGACCTTTAAATCGGTCATTTGGCTGGACACAGTTTTCTACGAGGCAGAGTTGACTAGGAAAGCGCCCACGGTTTATGCTGAAATCCTTCATAGTTATAAAAGCCACAGATCTCACTCATTCCAACATCAACATTAAAAGTCACCCCACCTTTAAGAAAAAAAATATGCCCGCGTGAAACGACACTTTGAGTAAATGAAAGTTTCTGACTTGCAGCTTTAAATAAATCTTTTCACGGATTATCCTATTACAGTCGAGGGAAATGAGTGATTCTTTCCCAGTCATGAGGTTATAGACTAAGAGTGGGGTGCTTAAAAACCAGGGGGTGCTGGCCAAAGCCTGGAAACAGATGCCTTAGGAGGCTGTTGATCATGGTGATCTAGTAGTTGGTTACTCAGGGAAGAGAACTAGAGAGGCAGGATCTTAAAAAAGAGACCAGGATATGAGATATCACATGCTTATCCAAAAGCCATATTCCAGCACTGAATGTCGGCATGTGACTGTCCTTGTTTTTCTGCATTTTTTTCACAAGCTCGGAGTCTCAGGAGATTTCTGGCACATGACCATGATCTGAGGCTATTTCTATCCTAGTCTAGGCTGCAGTGCCATAGACACCAAAAGTCCCTAATTTTCTAAGTCTAGACATGAGGGGATATCCAATGGCCAAATATATTCAACATAAGCCCACTTGTAGTATTTTTCCAGGAAAAAAAAAATCAGCTAGGTTCCATGAATGCACTTCTATAATCATCTCTCCAAACCAAAGAACTGTATGTGCAATATTTGGCAACCATTTTTTTTAAAGAATAAGCTGAAACCCAGTCAGATGAATTATTGAGGGCTACTGTATGTCAGTGCCATCTTAGGCACTTTAAACTTTAAAAAGTTTTAATTTAATATTCAAAAAAACCCACAACATAACATTTCCAGTTTAAAGATATGATGAAATTGAAATTAAGAAAAATTGTCATTTGCCTAATGTCACTTAACACTGGCAGGAAGAATATTCCAACTAGGGATTCTTTAAAGACTTTTGTTTCCTATTAGGTTCCCATCTCGTCGGAGAAACCTGAAAAAAAGATTAATAAATTTAAAGAAGACCTACAGCAAGAGAGAGGGGCTCTGCGTTGGGAGAGTGAGCTGGCCACTGTCAGGACCAGAAAGGTACCCATGGGTTGGCTTTTGCCTTCCTGAATTCAGCGCTCCTAGCCTGGGTCTCAGTTCTGCAAGCTCAAAACTTTAATCTGGTCTTTATTCCAAAATTGATCCACCTAGAGTATATTTTTCTCCCTCTCTCAAACATCACAAAGATGTGTTTAAAACCAAAGCGATCTTTAACTTTATAAAATGGGAAATATAACACCCAAGTGGAATGGACAGTCACATTTACCTGCCCAGCACATTCCCTTCCCAGAGACAAGCTTTATGAGATGCCAAATTATGGTCAGAATAAGCAAGCTTTTGTAGAGTATTCAAAAATATACTACATCAGACTCTGATATCCATCCACACAATTGGGAATTGATTACTAAGGCCAACGAATCAATTGGTCTTCATTGCTGGACCAAGATCTCAGTCAGCCTTGAATATTTAGATCTAACTTGCCAATGTCTGCCTCTGGTCCTCTCCTTTTCCCAAGGCCTCTATGGCTAACTAACTTCTTTTTAATTTATTACATTAGCACAATTAATTAGGGCATTGACAATCCTGGAGGCCAGGGACCCATTTTGATTTTTTTTAGGTTTCCTGAAATAGATTTGTATTTAGCCATTCAACCTACAAAGAGTAGCCATTAACTTTCTTCAAATCTAGCCCCCATCCCTACCTTGGGAGAAAAGAACCATTTGAGAGTTTCAGCTGTATCTAGGACAACAGAAAATCCACTTTTCACTGGGTTAACACAAGATATCACAGAATAAACTGAAACTAAAATAGCAGTGATTCTACACACAAAAGGTGTAGTTTATTTGGTGGCACAGCTGTCCTTTAATCTGATGCCTCATTGAGAAAGATTCCAAGCAGCTCATTTGTAGCATAAAACTATCCTTCTGGAGAAAATTTTCTCATGAGTAATTATACAAAAATTAAATAAACTTGCTGCCACCAAGTAAATTTGTTAAATTGTACTCTTACTATATCAGGGCCTCGATTTAATTGTCATCTGTCTGTAAATACGAGAGAAGAATTTGCCGTCACTTTCAGAAGATAATGACTGGCGGTTTTCTAGATGTAATTACTCAAAGATAGGACAGCATTGTGTAGACTGCAAACGCTGACGCAAAGGCTATGGTTCGTGTCTGAGGTAAAGTAAGGGCACGAAAGAGGAAATACTACTTTTACGCCCATTACAAATATCAGGAAAAGACTGGGAAGAGACAGTGCCATGGAGTTAATGAAGGTGACATTCCAGTACATGATTACAATCCCAGTTACAGAGGAAAGCATCCCTGTGTTGCCGACATCACAGAAACCCATCAGATTTCAATCAGGCTTATGCTATAAATATTGGAAAGATGGATGACAGATGGTTACTTAGAGCAGATCACTGCTTTTCTAGAGATGAAATAAAGATGTTCATGGAACCAAATATGGCTGTTTTTTCAGTTCAGATGACATGGAAGCAGGACAGATTTAGAGTGAGTGGAGTGGTGACTCAGACAGCTGGACTTACAGGTGGAGTAGGCACTGGGTTTTGCAATTCAAGAAGCAGGAAGGAGCAGCTCCCCCAGAACAACCCTGCCCCTTACTCCCTGCCAGGGAAATTCCCCCATGGAGTTTCTGCACACAGTGCTCTTCTATTCAGATTCAAAATGCCACTGGGAATGACAGAACGTTACACTGCTGCCAATTATTTACTTTTTAGTGGGAAATCATTTCACAACATTTATTTCGCAAATGTTTATTTATATACCAGGCCCTGTAATAGACCCTTAGGGATACACTATGGAAAAAAAAACAACCAATACAGATAGGATTCCTTGCCCCATGGATCTTAGATTCTAGCTGGGAGGATGGCCATTAATCAAATAGCCCCTAAAGGAGTGTTTAATTGCAGATGGAGATAAGGGCTATGCAGAAAAGAAAGCTGGGCCTAAAAGTGCATATGACCTCATAAAGGCTGGAATTTTGGGGAAGTTCCCTGAGGAAGTGATCACTGGGCTGACTGCTGAAGGCCGGACAGGAGACAACCCAGGCGAAAAAAAGAGTGGAAAATCATTCTGGGCAAAATAACGGTATGTTCAATACCCATAAGATGCAATATTATTCAGCTATAAAGAGGAATGAAGTGCTGATACATGCCACAATGTGGATGAACCTTGAAAACATTATGCTGAGTGAAAGCAGTCGGACACAAAGGCCATATATTGTATGATTCCATTTATGTGAAGTATTCCCAATAGGCAAATCCATAGAGATAGAAATCAGATTAGTGGTAGCCTGGGTCTGGGAGTAGGGAAGAATGAGGGATGACTGTTTAATAGGTATGGGGTTTCCTTTTGGGGTGATGAAAATGTTCTGGAACTTGATAGTGGCAATGATTACACAACATTGGGAATCCACTAAAATGTCACTGAGTTGTCTACTTTAAAATGATGAATTGTAGGTTATGTGTATTTTACCACAATTAAAAAAAAAAAAAAGCAGTATGTTCAAAGGCTCTCCTCTGGGCAGGAGTGAGCATGATTCCTTCCTGGAACTGAAAGATGGCCAGTGTGAACGGATGGCAGAGCATGGATGGAATATGGATGGATGACAGGGGCAACAGGGAGACTAAAGGGGCAGGGAGCTGGAGAGCTAGGCTGGGACCAAAGCATGCAAGGCCTGGAGAACATGTTAGAGTTTGGCCTTTATCTTAGGAGGAATGGTAGTCCACTTAAAGCTGGGGAAGGGTATTATCAGATATATATATATATTTTAAAAGATAATCATATGTCCAATTAAGAGTGAGTTTTCACAGCTTGAAAGTAAGATGTGGTAGAAGATGGGATGGAGGAAGGGTACTCTACACAAGTCAAATGGTGGTGCCTCCTTCCCAACTTTTGCAGCACTATTCTGCTAGATAGACCTGTGTAGAGGTTTTAGATGATCAGAACACATGAGGACATTTCAGAGCAAGGTAAGGCAGAAACTGACACTGAGAGTAATTACTGGGACTTTCAGTGTAGTGGTAAATTCTCTTAATAAGGAAAAGCAGAAAAGTGGATTAGGAGATATTTCATGGGTTTTTTAAATGAGGGGCCTAGTTGTCTCAATATAGATAGAGGTTTATAGGCTTCAGGATGAGGCAGTGAAGAGGAGACCTCAGACAGGTTGGGATCATCAGTGACAGCAATAATATGATTTTGGTTTTCTATAGTTACTGAAGTCTCCTGAAGATGGACCAGAACTTCTGGGCTCCAGATCATTTGTGGAATGCTGTAGTCTGGCCAGATAGTTTGCATTGCATCTCTCAGCACCAACAGTGGTGCTACACTGAGGTGGGAACGAGGCTATGTCTCAGTTTAGGGAAGGTGCTCTAAGTGTCAATATGCTAACAGATTTTGAAATTGTAGGATTGCTAAACAGACAAATACAACATTGTGAACATATGTATTCATTCGTTTGTTCCTTCCTTTCTCATTCAGCAGGTTCTGTTTTGTTTTTGCTTTTTTTTTTTTTTTGAGTATTGCCTATTATAGGGTGCTATGCTAGGCATAAATTTACAAGACTAATAGATAACTAAAATTAGGTCATCTTATATAAAAACGAAGACATTATAAATATAATTTTACAGCTAAGATACATAAAAGAAACTTTCTATTTGGAGCATAAGGCCAGACCTGAGGCCCTGTTGTTTGCTTTCTAACTATCTATGTTATAAGAATTATTTTTCAATGGTCATAATCTTCAAATGAATAAATTTTGAAAAAAAGTAAAATAACTTTTTGCCCCGATGTCATATTTCCATCAATTGCTAATTTTTGCCCCTTATCGTAATGTTTTTATAATACCAGGAAGTATGCAAATCTCATATAAAACTTTGAAAATGGGTAAAGAGATAAAGACTTCTTTTTGTTTTTATTTATGTACATGTAAACTGTGTCAACACAGTCCACTATAAGATGTGAGATTTTCAGAACCATCTGACAATGAAAATAGAAATGTTCAGTGAAATCCCATGAAGCAATTTCTTTATGAAAACAACTCTCAGAAAGGAGAGTTATCCAAGTTCCCATAACAATAAAGCAGCACTGCATAAAAAGCCCCAATATCTTGCTGTTATTATCTAGCTCTGTAACAGAGAGCATTTCCACTGTGCAGCGAGCAGGTGAGCAGGGGCTGCTTCCTTTCTGTGGAGCTGAAGACTGGTCAAAAGATCAAGAGACAACCTAATGGAAACGTTTCCTATTGACTCAAAACTAAGATGCAAGGGTAGGCATGAAGGGGCACCCAGTATTCAAGAAGTTGAAAAATCCAAAATGAATAGCAGTATCTTCAACAATTCTATCGCTTAAAAATATCTGAAACATTAGACGTCAAAGAAAAAAACCTTCACTTATTTTATATAATTAATTATAACTAAAGTCAGTGGCATATGTAATAAATCTGTAACAATATGTTCATGTGCTTGAAAAATTGGAAAACTAAGCTTACATTTGAAACAAAAATTTTTTTTCAAGAATTTGACTCCTTAGTATCTAGAAAAGACTCACACGCTTATTAAAATTCTTGCTCCGGGGTAAAGAGAAAATTAGAAAGGTAACAAATATGATAGATCCTTTCAGTAATTAAAACTTACTGACACTGATAAGCCTAAATCGGGATGGCAGTGTTTTCTTGAGTCATTGGTACCATTCCTCTTATAATGTACAAGTAGGGAAAAGATTTGTAATAACCCAGGGGTTTTATAGCCTCTAGGCTATCTAGCAATGGTCTTTCAGGGGTCTTTGAACACCTTCATCCCACCAAATTTTCTGATAACTAGAGTATGATGGTTCTGTATCATGTCAACTTGGCTACATTGGAACTATGTTTTCCAGAATTTCCTTTGCCCAGAGAGTGAGGCCTCGAGAGATATTTTGCATGAGGTTAAGAAAGTGGAAGAGCAGCAGTGGCCATCTTGTTTTTTTATGCTTGAAAGGCGGGTTCAGGGCACCAAGCACTGTGGGGACTCACGCATGTTGTTACTTATCCACAGGCTCACCTTGCTGGCCTGGGACAGCAGCTGGGCCCCTGCCAGATCTTTCTGCTGGATCAGCTTCCCTGACTCCTGGACTAGGTGCATATTTAGCTCCATGATGGAAGGCACCAGCTTCACCTTCATCCAGCCTGTCTTTGCTTGCCCTGCTTGCCATCCATCTTCTTTTCCCAACTGCCTGTGGGCTCAGGTGCCAGCGCCAGACACAGAAACAACTGTACATCCTTACTCAGACCTCATACCCAGCTCCCACAGTAAAGTTTAAATCTTTGTAATTATATATATAATAATAAACATGTATAAATAAATGTATATATGGTTTTGCTTAAACCCTAACTGACACACTGTATGCCAAAGCATAAGTTTTGAAAAGCTGCAAATGTAGCTCAATACAAATATACATAGTGAGCATGGGAAAGATTGATTTATGAAGAAACCAGCAAGGTGGCATCCATAGTTCAAAGAAAGATACAAAACACTGATGTGAGTAAAAGAAAGAATTCTGGAATATGATTGGCTGAGTTAGATTCAAAACTGGTTAATATACTGCATGACAATCAGAGCATAACCTTTGGGATTATCTTTTCTTTGGGAGAGAAATCATTTGCACAACAATCCTTTATACAACTTGGTACACATTTTTCACTTAAACAGAAATTTTAAAGAAAAACCTCTAACACTACCAGAAAAAAATGGAAGTCAGTATCACTTGCTTCAAATAGAAGGAAGCCCTAAAAATTATATAATTATTAACATAAATATTACATATATACCACTTGAAATCTGCATTCCACTGGTAGCACATACTGTCCTATATTTGGGGAAATGTTAGTCTAAAACATTTAAGAAGATTCTAGATTAGAGATTACTTACTCCTAAACCCGGAAGGGATTGTAGAAACTAGCTCATTTTAGCAATGACTAAATGGAAGGAGAGAGAGGTTTAAGTGACTTGTTCCCAGCCACACAGTGACGACTAGGGGCTTCTACCTCCCTACAGTATATCTCCCCACGATTCGTGTATTTGCTTATCTGTAACCATATGTGCCATTTGCAATTAAGCAAATCCTCTCCAGCATTTATCTAACTCTGAGCTTTTGTTTATCTTGAATACTTCCTTTTGCTTTTCTGGCTGCATAGACCAGACTCACCTTGAGTGCCACCTTCTCCATGAATGCTTTATTTGTATTTCTCTTTTAGCATTTATTTACCCTTTTTTTTGCATTATATTGCTCTCTTTTTGTACCTGTTTTATATTTCCTACTTTTCTTGAGCCTCAGTACAGAGCCTGAATATGTAAACAGCTTTATTTTTATACTTTCCTCTTAAATGGTACCCAGCATTATCCCTGTAAGAGTTTGTGCTCAATAAGATTTTTGCAATGAACTATCTATTGAATCTCACTACTATCTGGGAACAAAGCTGTGGAAAATGTGATGCTGGTGGTCTTCTATATTATGGGTCCCATCTGTTTGCTATTACCTGTTTCCCACCTGCTGTCATTACTAGCATAAAACTCCATCTGCTACTTTCTCTTCTCTTCCAAGCCTGACTTGGCACTAAATCTGTCAGACTCTACTTCAGGTTTGCCTAGTCAGCATTACTTTTTCTTAATGGTTTCGCTAATTACTAAAGGTCTGTTTTACTTTATTTGCCTCTTGAGAGTATTTAAGATGTGAACAAGGTAACCAATACTGAATTCAAGACAATCTGTCAAAACTATTTGTAAAAATAGTACCAAGCAAAGCAAAAAAAAAAGTACTAAGCAAGCAGATTTGGAACTGAACAATGGGTTACAGCTGGGAGAGTGTGACCTTGGGAAATCAATTAACCTTTCTGATTCTCAGTGTTCTCTCCTTTAAGATGAGAGAATTAGGTACAATGTCTCTAAGGTCTCTTCTCAATGCAACATCTTCCATAGCAAATATTCATCCTTTAGGAGAGACTTAATTCCATCTCAATTCCATTTCCTTCCTGAATCTTTCCTGACCTCTATCCTGATAAACATGTGTCCCTTCTTTTCACATAGTACAGTGCTTAATTCTCAACTATGTTACAGTATACCTTATCCTGAACCGTGGTCAAGTTAGCTGTGTAATTTGTTTGCTTTACTCCATTACACTGACCCTCCCTTAAGTTGTGGGTTTTTGAATGCATTAATAGAGTCTTTGTAACTCACGCAAATGCCTAGCAAAGTGGATTATAGATAGTACATTGCAGTGTGTGCTGAATGATATTTATTGACTGAGTAAATTAATGAATGAACTGAAAAATGACTGAGTAAATTAATGAATGCATAACACCATGATGATTCTGTTCTGAAAGCAACAAAAACCAAAAATGCTACTAAACTAATTGAATAATGAAAGAAATTAATGCCAGGGTTATGAATTTTGGTCACCATGGAAAGCATCTCCAGAAAATAAATGTAATACCTCATTTAAACATACTAGCGGGCTTCCCTGGTGGCGCAGTGGTTGAGAGTCCGCCTGCCGATGCAGGGGACACGGGTTCGTGCCCCGGTCTGGGAAGATCCCACAAGCTGCGGAGCGGCTGGGCCCATGAGCCATGGCTGCTGAGCCTGCGCATCCGGAGCCCCTGCTCCGCAACAGGAGAGGCCACAACAGTGAGAGGCCCACGTACCACACACAAAAAAAAGAACATAAACATAATAGCAACATATAGTATGGTTAATACGTAAA
Source organism: Delphinapterus leucas (assembly GCF_059928025.1). Classification (NCBI taxonomy): domain Eukaryota; kingdom Metazoa; phylum Chordata; class Mammalia; order Artiodactyla; family Monodontidae; genus Delphinapterus; species Delphinapterus leucas. Next base: position 60,148,344 of record NC_143139.1, read on the forward strand.
TACAGTAGCATGTGTAGAAGGAGAGGCCATGATACAGAGTGACTGGGAGCACAGATTCTAGAGACCGGTGCCAGGCTTTTGTTCTGGCTCTGATACTTTGTAGGACCTTGGGAAAGTTATGTAACTCTGTCTCAGCTTTATCATCTTTAACATGGGAGTATTTACTTCATAGAGTTACTGTGAGAATTAAATGAGTGCCTGGCACATATTAAGTGCTCAATAAATGTTAGCCATTATTTTACAATTAAGTACTGACATATTTCAATATGTCTGTCCTTTAGTACATAAAATGGGATTAATAATGAAAGCTTTCTCCTGAAAGCATTGTGAGGTTGTTTTTTTTTTGACTCTTATGGCCATTGAATATGTTCTACTTACATCATTATATCAGAACAAAAATATCTTAACTTAAAAATAGCTTAAAAGTACTGAGGTATTTTTAAAGTGACCTGGATTCTCTCTCATCCCAAGCCAGTTTATTTTTCCAGTTTGAGAATCCTGCAATATGTGCTTGTTACAAAACTGGCATGACATGAACTGCATACTATACTTAATGTATACACATCAGGCATAAAATTAATGAGCATCAGTATTTTCCCTTAATGCTTCAGAAAGAAAATTCTAGAATATTCTTGAAACCAAGCAGAACCCTGTGGGGCCCTCCCAGGTACAAATCTTCTCTGGGTCCCCCGTTTCTTGCTTGCAGGAAAAAAGGCTTCGGCCTCCTAAATCTTCCCTGAGTTCCAAAGAGCAGGTTCAAACAGTTACTAATCAGGGAGGGGAGGGAATGCAGAAACAAAGGAGGACCAGTCAACAAAAAACAGTGCCCGGATAAAGCAAGGTCCTGGTTCCTCCTCAAGGGATGTATATATAACAATATTTTTGAGATTTTCTGCAGGAACGAAGGCCCCCATCCAGGTGGAGGATGGTAAATTCAGGCTGAGCACAAGACTCTTGGAACATGCCCCGTTACCTCACCACCAAGCAATCAGAAGAAAGTCACACACCCTGTAGCCCACACTCCAAATTGTGCCTATAAAAGCTTTTCCCTGAAAACCATGGGGGAGTCCGGGGTTTTTCAGCATGAGCCATCCAATCTCCTGGCATGGCCCTGACATAAACCTTTCTCTGCTCCAAACTCTGGCGTTTTGGTTTGTTTGGCCTCACTGTGCATCGGGCACATGAACTTGTGTTCGGTAATATTCTTACTTCAAAAATATCTTCCTCTTGGAGACAACCAAATGATTTCCCCAAATCTTTCATTTAATGTTAATTCTGTGAGGATGAAATTTGTAATTAGGGCCCAGATCACAGTTACATTCTGGCCCTACCACTTCCTAGCCAAAGAAAACCAAACGTGTTATTGCATCTTTCTAAACCTCAGCTTCTCCACCTGTGATACAAGAATAATAACAAGGGCTTCCCTGGTGGCGCAGTGGTTGAGAGTCCGCCTGCCGATGCAGGGGACACGGGTTCGTGCCCCGGTCGGGGAAGATCCCACATGCCGCGGAGCGGCTGGGCCCGTGAGCCATGGCCGCTGAGCCTGAGCGTCCGGAGCCTGTGCTCCGCAACGGGAGAGGCCACGACAGTGAGAGGCCCGCATACCGCAAAAAAAAGAAGAAAAAAAAAAGAAGAATAACAACATATGTACTCAAAAGGTTATTGTAAGGATTAAGTAAGATCACGTAGAAGGCACTGAGCATAGTGTGTGGTAGAGAGTAAATGATCAATCCATGGGATTGATATTATTTCTGATGAAATACACTTGCAGTTATATCAACAAAATGGTAAACTCTAAATCCATTTAGGCATACTGCATTTCATAAAGAGGTTCCAGGTTTCTTCAATACCAACTGATTGAACAATCAGAGGAATTTTTTTTTATGAAAGGCAAAATTTTTCTTGAGCTGTGAACAGTCTTTCTAACAAGGTTTTCCAGATCCTGGGGTAGAAGTTTTGCTATCATCTCTCTCATTGCTGAAAGCCTGACAGTCCACAGAACTGTTGCTCTAAATATAGGCAGTTATATTTTCTGAGTAACAGGGAGAAGAGAGAGATTTTATAGCAAGGATAGGGGAGTGTTCTTGAAGCCATAGGATCTGCAACATCTTGCCCAACAGAAGGCATATAAGCCCTCATAGCATCTCCACCTGACAGCATCCGGAGCTGAAGGGCTGCTTCAAGGTCAGCACATGCATTTACATCTGCCTTTCCTGACCCCCTTTTCCTGACTTCTCACTTCAGTGACCACCCCAGGAGCAAGTCTAGGAAAGCATATGAAAAATGCAACAACAAAGCAGAATTCAGTGACACAACAAGGTGACTTTTCAGGCAACTTAAACCATAAGAAATGTCTCTTGAAAAAAAGGGCATCAAAACCTAAGGAGTTTGACACAAAATATTCCTATAAGATATTTTTAGATAAGTTGATCATTTAAGATGATCAAGTGTCAAGGTGAAAAAACAATCCCAGATTTACTAACGAGCAGAGAAATGCCTTCTAATTTTTGTGACCCTCTTGAGCTCTGCTCTAATTCCCAACATCCCCATTGACAGCTCGCTGAGCTGTGTAGGTATATCTTTACATTTCCACACAGAAGTCACGCTCAGAAGCCCACAGGCTGTTTGAAAAGGCCATGCTCCCAGCCTCTGTTCTAAGACACAGCAGGTCTATAATTTCTTCATATATTTTCATAAATGACTCCTATGCATGGGGAAGACCTTATGAGGCCAAGGTTATCATAAACTTCTGCTATGAAACAACCCATTATCTATTATCAGCCTCTGTCACCAGTCTGTGCACAGGGAAGGCGAGCCCAGAGAAATGTCATTAAAGAAAAATGAAATAGGTTCAAAAAGACGAGGCGAAAGACATTTGCCTAGCTCTATAAATCAAAGGTAGTGGGGTATAACTGTATCTCATTCATATTAGGTCATTAAACCAGGGGACAGGACGCAGAGGAGCACTGAGGACCTTGGTACTAAAATACCATAACCATTTAATTCTCTCTCTCTCTCTCCTTCTCTCTTTCCCATTCCCTCTCTCCTCTCCCTCCCTCCCTCCATCTCTCTCAGTCTTCCTCTATCCCTCATTTGAAAACCCTATTATTCAGAAGACAAAAGCAAACCTGCTTGAGGAAAAATAATAGAACTTCTCTTTTCTTCCAATCCATTATTCTTCTATAACTGTGAAAGCTATTATGTCATCCTTGTACTACAGAATACCACTGACTAGTCTTAGCTCTCTAACAAATATTTCATCAAGTAGTCACTTCAATTATAAAAATTATCTAGATTGAATAATTAGATCTTCTTTACTGAGAAGCTGTTTCTAACCCTCATCGCACAGGAATGTATGAAAATAGGTAGATTTGAAACTGTTTATTCCAGGACTTTATAAATGTAGAGATCTCAGGGACAGCCTGGCAGAATCCTTCTATCAAAGGATAGAGGAATCTTGGAGGAAGAGCTCATTCTAGGAAGAGAGGCTGGGACAAGTAGGTGACTTCCAGGAAAATGGGCCAGAACATCAGGGTGAAGATGATCCTGGGAAAGATGGTGCTGGATATTCAGCTTATCATTTTCCCACCACCCATTGACTCTCTTCCTGAAAGCAGCTTTCTTGAGTCCACAGCAAAAACTGTGCTGCACAGGGAGATCAGCTTGGTGCTCTGTGACCACCTGGAGGGGTGGGATAGGGAGGGCGGGAGGGAGACGCAAGAGGGAGGGGATATGGGGATATATGTATATGTATAGCTGATTCACTTTGTCATAAAGCAGAAACTCACACACCATTGTAAAGCAATTATGCTCTAATAAAGATGTTAAAAAAAAAAAAAAACTTGGGCTTCCCTGGTGGCGCAGTGGTTGAGAGTCCGCCTGCCAATGCAGGGGACGTGGGTTTGTGCCCCAGTCTGGGAAGATCCCACATGCCGCGGAGCGGCTGGGCCTGTGAGCCATGGCCGCTGAGCCTGTGCGTCCGGAGCCTGTGCTCCACAACGGGAGAGGCCACAACAGTGAGAGGCCTGCGTACCGCAAAAAACAAACAAACAAACAAAAACTGTGCTGCCTCTATCATTCTCCTGGACAGAATCTGTAGTCTTCTTCCTAATAAAATTACATATTTGTTGGTATCTTTACGAGCTTAACGTCTGTTTTTTACTACTTGACTGGAGGCTCCATGAAGGCCAGGATCATGTCTGTTTTGTTTCCTGTCCCCCTATTACTCAGCCCATGTACTTACTGAATGAATTCACAGATGAATGTGAATTACTAGCACTAGGGGAAAGGGGAGATTTGATAAAAACAGAGAATAAAGAATAAAATACCAGATATGTTGAGAACAAAAATCAACATCTCCATTAGTTTCAATTACATTCACAGGCGTAGGACATGGCAAACTTAGTGCAGATAGCTATATCTGAGGTCTTTCTCCCAGACGTTAGATGCCACCACTGGCAGCAAAGATGCTGTCTCTGGGAAGGGGGAGGGGAGGAGAACATAGTTATGCCTGTGCTCTTAACAGCACTAAGAAAAAGCAATGAAGGAGAAAAGAACTTGGTGCTTTAGAGAGAGAAAAATACCCAAGAAGATTATTTTTAGAGTCCACACAAGATACTCCAGGAAACTTTCTGAATTATTTGGGAAATTTTTGAGAAAAGCTCAAAACTTACGTTCATAAATTTGTTTCAAGATTTTCTAATCACACTTAAAAACATTAACTGATGTATTGCTAAGAGAAGAAAGCAGTTTGTAGGTGAGCATGTATAAATTCATGCTTCTATGTGCGTGTATGTGTTAGAAAGGACAGGAAATTTATTTACAATATATTCATAGGAGTTATTTTGAAAAGTGACATTGTAAGTGATTCTATTTATCTTTGCCTTTAAAAGAAAAAACCTTTGTCTTTTATTTTGTTAAGTGATAAATCATTGTGCAATCTTAATGAGTCTTTAACATATTTACATTACTCTTTATGTTTATTGCAGTGTACAAGGAAAACATAATCCCTAGCCAATATGGTACAGTGGGACTTGCATACCACACAGAGACACACTGATCTGTGAGTAGAAATAGTGTTACATAATTAGCATTTATCTGTATCTCTGATTTTCCCCCTTGAACAAGGAATCCTTATGCTTATAAATATTTTTAATATGTGCTTTTTTTTTAAACTGGTAAGAAAAGAAAAACAAATTATGCTCATTTTAGTGTGCTAACTTGAGAACAGAGAGAAAAAGGTGAAAGAGTACAGGGTCACTTATAAAAGCAGGGACACGATGACCCAGCAAGATAATGTGATGGGACAGTTCCTCTTTCCTTTATTCTTTTCTGCAAGTGAGCACTTCCACTCTCAGCTCATCTATGATTTCTATTTAAGCAGAAAATAAAGGTTTTTCTGGGGGAAAGAAGGAGGAATATAATCCGTGGAAAATGGAGTTGTATAGTGAATAATCATATGTGGTTTCTATCCAGGTTAGGTAGATCTAATAACCCCATTAAAAACCCCCTCTTCCACTGGGCAAGATGGGACATGGCCCATGGGAACCTCCTCGTCTTTGCATAGAGCAGCTCCTCTGCCTGGAAGATGCCCCCTGCTCTTTTCCTCCTTGCTCCTTCTCATCTATCCAAGAGGAGTCGACATCTGCCAGCTTTTGATTATGCCCTGAGGAATCTGTTGCCATCAAAAGGGGCAACAATGTGAAGGGCTGAAAAGTAAAGAAAGCTACTCAACAGCTATTTTCAATATGAGAAAAGCCAAAGATCCCCACCTCACCTCCAGTTTTTGCTTTCCATCAAGTTGTCACAGCGTCAGTGGCACAATTAAACAAAAACAACAGCAGTGACAACAACACAGGACTTGCCAACCCAGAGAAACAAAGAGCAAACCTTCTCGAGTGCCGGTTCATTACTGTGCTAGACCCTGGAGAGATGAATAATTTAGGATCTCTGATGGCAGAGCCTCAGGTCTTTTAAAATGCAAACTGGTGAGTCACAGGAAGAAATGAAGTTGGCTTTACCCAAAGTAGTTTCCACATCTGATGCTCTCAGTCTCTCACTGTGCCCTATGGCCTTATTCAGAGTATTTCCTCTGCCCATAAAGTGACTCAACATCCCTACACATGAGACTGTGTCATCTGTTGATTTTTTCTCACAATACCTCCTCCTAATAATAGCTGAAGACCTAAAACCAAAATTTTTTTTAAAGCCATCAGTCACTGTGGAGAAGAAGATGGGGAAAATTTAAATGTATGCAAACATGGTAGAGAGCACACTGACCACATCTGATTATCAGGCAGAAGGACTCTGTAACAATGACCAAATCCCTCTTCTACCTAAAGCCTCAGAACTTTACCAAACAACTTCCCCAGCCCACTGCAACCACCCCAGGCAGACATAATCACCCCAGTTTTGGAACTCCCACACATTTTTGGTTTTGCACCAAAAACACCACAATGGTGAAAATTAAAACTCAATACTAGAGATAGATGGGTTCTTGCTATACCTCCAGTATAGTGTAAGCTCCTCCACTAGGGAGTATGTCTCATCCATCTTGGTATTCACAGCTCCTAGCTTAATTTTTGGTACTTGGGAAGCTTTAATAAACAATTATGAATAAAAATAATCCAAAAAGAACTTAAGTACTTTTACTTTATACATATACTGTTATATGGCTGAGTAATAATGTTAGAACTGAGAACCCACATCCCTAGTTCTTTCACACACAACTTCAAAGATACAATTGTCTCCCTGAAGTGTAACTCTAACCATGCCATTTTCCTGCACACACAAATACATTTTTTTAATTAAAAAAAAATAAAACAAATAAATTGCTCCCCATCACCTGGAGAACTCTGGGCTCCCCTTAAAGTCTGCTCATCCCCAGTCTTCTCCATCTTCACCCCATTACATAAACCAAAACTTAGGAGTCATTCTTGATTCCTCTCTTTCCCTCCTATCATTCATGATAAAGTCCTATCAGATCTGCCTTCAAAATATACCTAAAATCTGTCTACATCCTCTGTTACTTTCCTCGTCTCAGGTGCCAGCACCCTTCACTCAACTTTTGAAATAGCCTTCTTGTTAATTACAGAAACTAGTCTCCCTGTTCCCAGTCTTGCCCATCTCTAATCCACCTTTCACATAAAAGAGCAATAAAATGGACTTTTTAAAAAAATAAAGTTATTTTATTTATTTATTTTTGGCTGCATTGGGTCTTCGTTGCTGTGCGCGGGCTTTCTCTAGTTGCAGCAAGCGGGGGCTACTCTTCATTGTGGTGCACGGGCTTCTCATTGCGGTGGCTTCTCTTGTTAAGGAGCACAGGCTCTAGGCGCGTAGGCTCAGTAGTTGTGGCTTGCAGGCTCTAGAGTGCAGGCTCAGTAGTTGTGGCACATGTGCCTAGTTGCTCCGCGGCATGTGAGATCATTCCCAGACCAGGGCTCGAACCCGTGTCCCCTGCAATGGCAGGTGGATTCTTAACCACTGTGCTACCAGGGAAGCCCCTAAAATGGACTTAAAAAAAAAAAACTGTCCATTCATACTTCATCACATCTCTAATTAAAACATTTTATTACCTTCCATTGCACTTAGGGAAATACAGAAACTCCTTACCATGACCTAGAGAGCCCTCTACAAGCTGGCCCCCTGCTCACCTCACTTGACCTCATCATCCCCTCCTGCTCTTGCCCCTTGATCATTACTTTCCAGCCATAAAACTGATTCCCACCTGAGAGCCTGTTCCCCTTTCCTGGACAATTCTTCTCTATGATCTTCTCGTGGATGCTTCCTTCTTGTCTCAGCCTTCATGTCACCTCCTTAGAGAGGTCCTCCTGGACCACCTAATGGCTTTCCCATCCATTCTGTCACCTCTCACTGTCCACTGCATTCTTCATAGCACTTATCATCACCTGATATTTCCTTGTTTTTTTTCTTACTGATTTTTAATCCCTATCCACCTCCAGTAAAACAGAAGATGGGGCCCTCCTCCATCTTGCTTCCCACTGAACTCCCATTGCCTGGAACAACTCCTGACACACGGTGGATGTTCCATAAATATTCATTGAGTGAATAAATGAATGTGGTCCAAAACTGGATAGGCTACTCAGAGACCTTCTGTTAAGATACCAAATTATTTTTCCAGCCATTGCTCTCCTTTCACAACCTGTGTTTATAGCCAAATGCAAGTTTGTTCCCTCTACACACTTAGGATTTTCCCGAACTGTTCAATGGTTGAAGGGTATTAAGAATGAAATCAAGGGACTTCCCTGGTGGTCCAGTGGGTAAGACTCCATGCTGCCAATGCAGGGGGCCTGGGTTCCATCCCTGGTTGGGAAACTAGATCCTGCATACATGCCGCAACTAAGAAGCCCACATGCTGCAACAAAGATCCTGCGTGCTGCAGCTAGGACCCAGCGCAGCCAAAATACATAAATAAATATACAAATATTCAAAAAAAAGAAAGAAAAAGAATGGATTCAAGGCCAAACCCAGCTAAATGTGTGAAGTCACTCATATTTACCTTTTGGTTCTTCCAGACCTCTGCTTAGATTTCTCTCCTTCTTCCTTACCCATCATGCAGCGTCACCACTTTTGGGGGGAGATTCTGTAAACTTATTCACCCCCTAGATGTGCAGGGCTACAGGCAACGAGGTGGGTTGATTCACAGTTTTATCTACATTTCACTTAGTTTGACCAAGTGCCTCAGAATGATCTGGATAGTTGATGGCAGAGGTTTCTGCCCATGAAACAAAAAAAATTTTTAAATAAAAATTCAATTTCCCAATTAAGCAAACTGTATTGTTATTACTATCTGACACATCTTGGGGACAGATATTTTCACAGGAGAGGCTTTGGCATTTACTCTCTGAACCTGCACTGCACGTTCCAGGGCCAATTTGCTGTTTGCGTTAGTCTGGCATCTCAATACAGGTGTCTCTGTGCAGAGCAGCCTGGGAAGACATAGCTCCCAATTCACGTCTAGTGTTACTAACCAGCCAGGCAGGATAGAACTGCACAGTGGTGCTAAGTAGCTCTCTTTCATCAACACATATTTCAGGATACTGTTATCTCATTTTTTTTTGATTGTCATAACGTAGAAGGAGTTGGATAGCTTTATCAAAAAACCTTACATATAACATCTTTAGTTTTAAATTCTCATTTAGTTTAATATCTCTGTTTTCCCTTTGCCTCTTTTTTTTCTGAGATATGTATACATATACACACCTATAAGAGTATCTGGCACATTAGAGACACTTAAAAAAACGTCTGTTGAGTAAATTTTCTTTCAAAATATTTCAAGAAAAGGAATTGATAGTAAGTTTGTCACTATAAAAAGTATTCCTGCATCATAGAAAGACTACTTAGAAGTTCAAAAACCTAAAATATTTCCCTCTGAAATGCTGAATGTATAGAGGTCTTCAAATATCCAGAGAACTTTCCTATTGAAAATTCCCTTGTAATGTTCTGATTTGGGCTCATTCTGAGAAATATGATGAATTACTACTCTTGGCCAGACGCACAGAATACAGCACCTCTCCTCAGTGTTTCGAATTTAGTCAAGCATTGTCTCCATACTTATGTATCTAAGTACGCCCTCCAGGAGCCCACAACCAAACCTGGATGATTTTGTCCTTTGCTAGATATGTGTTTCCTTGTATGAAATGTTCACTTCCCTTGAAGTAGGAGCATATCTTGATAATTCATCAGATGTTTCCCCCTTGCCCGCTCCCGCCCCCAGCAAAGTTACTACCTCTCCAATATCCTGTGTCAGTTTGAGGGCAACTGCTGGAATGAAGAGGATTTATTGCAACCTGAGTAGCCCATGTCTCTATGAATTCAGCAGATTAAGCTTTGAGGCAGTAGGAAAGGAAATTTGTTGATTTTTTTAAATTTGCCAGCTTTCGAAAAAAATTTTAGTTGATAAATGTTATATAGTCTATTGTAAACTGCAAAATATAGTGTAGATGACTGTTAAGTTTCTAATACTGTATGTATGTTTTTCTACACATTTTAATTATATGTCCAGGGCTTTCATTGAGGCATCTGGCAACATTCATTTCCTCTCCCTTCTTTCACTCGGTGCTAAATTGTACTGCTTCTCATGTCCTGAGCCATGTGCCCCCTTAATGAACTAATTTAAGGTCTCAGGGCTTAACGTGACGCCACTCCTAGATTACACTTGTGTTTTAACAGTTGCTCTCAGTGCTGCAAACTCAGTGATTAATCAGGAGAGGGAATTACCCGCACAAACACGAAATCACTCAGGAAAGTGTTTCCTGGAGCCTCTCACATCCACCAAGAGAGATAAATGGAGAAGACCTTTGTTTTTTGAGGAAACAAACTGTATGTGTGTGAAAAAGCCATGAGAGAAAAGTCGAATTCCATAGAGTATAGATGCCGTCCCCAACAGTTGCAACCCTGATGCTCTCACTAACATTTAATAGAATAAGGGTGGGGGTACATATTAAACTTTTCTGAGTTACTAAAAAAATTTCAAGAAAAAGTTCCCTTGAGAATATATTTCAACACACACACAACACAATCTTGAGCACAAAGGGCCTAAAAAGACTTCAGAGGTAACAACACCAGATACAGCCATCCTGACAGCATTTAAGAACTGAGGTCAGGTTGGCCTTATGGTTAACAGATGTACAGTTCAAACAACTGTTAAATGTTGTTAAAAAAAAAAAAAGAGAGAGAAGGGAAGGGAAGGGAAGGGAAAAACGATGGGGTATCTCCTGTGATATAGAACATCTCCATGTAAATGGTACTGGTAATTCAATGTTTTAAACACACATTACTGGAACAACTTCTGAATGGGAAGACACAACACACTTGAGGAATTACCACAAATAATAAACTCAATAGTAACTGCGATAGATTGGGTTTTTGTGACTCCTTTGAAGTCATGAAGTCCTGAGACAACATAAAGCAAACTCTGAAAATTTAAAAAGAAAACGGCCTAATGAACTGAGGTTCACAGCATATAGCTGGGTCAGTCTCTCACTCTTGCCATATCTGAACAGTGTTCAGAACACACTGCTAACAAGTTCTCACCTATTTTCTAAATATATATATATATTTTCTTAATTGTTTTCCCTGAATAGATCATTGACATTCCAAATTCATACTAATACAGTTAGATTATCAATCCAGTGACATGTTCTTGTCACAAAAGGAAATACATAGATGGAACCAATGAGAATTGTGTCCTCGAGTTGCTTAAGGACTAGTGGGAAATATGTGGTACATTCATATCTACATATGTATTGGCAGAGTTGCCACATGTGGTTGGCTAAGTGTGCAGTGCACAAGCTGCACGGTTGTCTAGGCAACCTGTAAATAAAGTGATGGACAATGGGAATTCAAAGGAGAGAGAAGTTTCTTCCATCTGGAATATCAGGAAAGACTTCCTGGAAGAGGTGATGTTTAAGCCGTGCATTGATGGAAAGATAAATCCTTTCCACAAATGTTGGAGTGATGGTGACAGGAATTTAGCTAGAGGAAACAGGCTGCTTCTGACCCCAGTGGCCCAGAACCCGCTCACTCACTGATCTCGGTCCTGTGTGGTGTGGTCAGTGTGCATCACTCTGGCCTGACCTCCTCATGGGACTCCTTCATGGAAGGCCTTTCATACCTGCTGATGCCTTTGCCTCATGCCCCACCTCGCCTTCGCTTGCTTGGCTCAGCTAACTCACCTGCAGATCTTAGCTTAGGCTTTACTGCCCATCACCCACCCTCCATCCCAGCCTAGGATAGGCACAACCCATGGAACTCTGGACAGACCTGTCATGACACTTATATGTTTTGAACAGTTCCTCTGCAAAACTGTAGGTTCCCTAAGGGAAAAGACTGTGTTTACCTTGTTGACAAGTAATTCCCCAGCGACTAACACAGTCACTGACACCTATATGGGCTCAGTAAACAATTTTTGTATTGCTTATATAATGATATTTTGCGACATCAAATTAAAATAGGTTTTGTGAGCAAGGGGGACCTCTGTCAAATACTAGGTTTTCTGTACAATTCAACTTCTTTAAAAAATGCCTTGATATTTATAAAAGAAATTATAGATAGTAAGATTTATATCTCTTTAATTTTTAAAACTGCTTTTAGAACCTTTGAGATTGTTATCCAACTAGCATGGCATTAATCTCCATGTAGCAAGAATACCAAAACTCATGAGTTTCAGTTTTTTGTTTTGTTTTGTTTTGCGGTACGCGGGCCTCTCACTGTTGTGGCCTCTCCCGTTGCGGAGCACAGGCTCCGGACGCGCAGGCTCAGTGGCCATGGCTCACGGGCCTAGCCGCTCCGCGGCATGTGGGATCTTCCCAGACCGGGGCACGAACCCACATCCCCTGCATCGGCAGGTGGACTCTCAACCACTGCACCACCAGGGAAGCCCGAGTTTCAGTTGTTTTAAAAGTCTAGAACATATATGACAGGCTAAGGATAGACTTAATCCACTGATTCACTCATCCAAAAAATATTCAGTCCAGGCCACAGCTGTTTTAGGCATTGAGGAGACAGAAACAAGACAGAAAAGACCACACAGGAGTGCAGGGTTCGGGGAGATAAACATGTAAACCAACAAATAATCAAAAAGATTTGGAGGTGGTAAGTGCTACCAAGAAAAGTGAAAGGAGCTTGTTCCAAGAGATGGGAACATGAGAGAACCTACATTATATATGGTCAGAGAAGGTATCTCTGAGGAAGGTGCATTTAGACTGAGACAAGAAGGAAGCAGGCATGAGAAGAATTGCGTAAGAATGTGCTGAGGTCAGTAAGATAAAGTTTTAAAGGATAGGGTTCAAATATCCCACTTTAAGGAAATGTCAATCCCTTGAGTGCCAGTGATGAGCACCATCTAGGCTTCTGTAGAAATTCTGCTCCCCCCACCTACCCCTCCACCCCACCACCCACAGAATCACTGCTTGTCTCTCTTTAAAAACAACACTTCAAGGTCAGAGGAGCAAGTCTTTGAAATGGGGGAGGTGAGATAGAGCTCTTTATTTTTATTTCAAATGCCATTCCCCCCTTCCTATTTAAATAACTCTAAAGAGCTCTCTATCTTCCCCTTCCGGCCCTGAATCTGTGCAGCTTCTTGCTTGCAAACCACTGACACTGACCTGGCTGACTTAAGATGAAAATAAGTGATTAGAAGGATATCAGGATTTTATTCACCCGATGAAAATGCAGGAGAATCAGTTTAGAAAGCTGACAGGCAACAAGGGTCCTAGCCAGCAGAGAAGAGAGCCAAGGCCCTGACAGGAGCCATCTGCTTAGGACACAAAGCCAGGCACTGCTACTCCTTGATCCACACTGCTGGCTCTACTGTCAGTGGGTGTTGGCCGCTGGATTCCCAACTCACTCTACCACCACTGCTTCCAAGAATAATCTCTCAATATCCTTTTATCTTTGTATCCCTCCCTCCAGCTTCAGATTCCTTGGCAGAAACCAAGGAATCCAGTCGGCCAAATCCAATATGCCTACACCTTGGTTTTCTCATCTCGAAAGTGGGTACTCTGGTATCCATCCACAATAGTGCTACTGTCAGGATTAAGTTAGGCAATAGAGAACATGACAGTAGCTGTGCTTTATGTTGTTTTCATTCCTACTTTGAGCCCTCAGGACACAAGTTCTTTAGGACAAGCAAAGTAGCTATGTATGCCTTTATTCTTATTCTAATTGTTGCTATTTCCATCATGGGTTTCTATTCCCTCTCATCTTGTCATTTCATCACTTTTTGTCCCCTTTATTTTCTCTTCTGTCTCCCATCTCGTTTTCCTTAATGAATCTCAATTTTCAGAATTACATGTTGGTCTTTTATAGATATCACTGGCCAATCTGAGAATGTCTTTCATTTTGTGAAGGAAAAGAATGTTTCAGGCAGGAGTGTCAGGACTTTGCTTCTTCTCTGCCATATTTTAAAATGATGGTTTTGTTTTATTGTCGAAGACGAATAGGTGTTTTATTCTTGCTTTTCTTTCCTAAGTCCAGAATCAGCCTAAAAACTGGAGGTTGCAGAGGGTTATTCTCGAGAGCAGAGTTTTCAAGCTTAGCACTCCTGACGTTGTGGGTTGGGTAGTTCTTTGTTGTGGGGTCTGCCTTGTGCATTGAAAGATGTTTAGCCGCATTTCTGCTGACAGTATCTCTCCTCTCCCCTGCCCCAGTGTCATTACCAAAAATGTCTCCTGGGGGTTAAAACCATCCTGGATGAGAGTATCTGCCAGGCACTCAACTAATTGATTGACATCTATGTTACTCTTGACTTCACCATGAGGCTTTTTTTCTAAACAGCATTTAAATATTTTGCTCCAACTTAGGTGACTTGGACCACTTTTTTTTTTTTTTTTTTTTTTTGCGATACGCGGGCCTCTCACTGCTGTGGCCTCTCCCTGCTGTGGCCTCTCCCGTTGTGGAGCACAGGCTCCGGACGCGCAGGCTCAGCGGCCATGGCTCATGGACCCAGCCGCTCTGCGGCATGTGGGGTCTTCCCGGACCGGGGCACGAGCCCGTGTCCCCTGCATCGGCAGGCGGACTCTCAACCACTGCACCACCAGGGAAGCCCCACTTTTTGAACAACCAAACTGACTTTTTCCAGTCCTAACCATAAGCTGTGTCTTGAACCTCCCACCTTGGTGACAAGAGTGACTTAGCTCAGAGGGTACATATGGATCATGACTGCAGAGTTCCATCAAGAACACTCATAAAGCAACTCAAATGTATCTTTTTGCTGTATGACTTATAAGCTCACTGTTGTTAAAATATCATATAGTTCTTTCACTGTTAAATACCATTGGTTGTAGGATTCACCATTATAGCTTTCTTCTTACTTAAAAATCATTACATTAGATGTTCACAAGTCTCCTTTAATTAACCGCAATGCTACATATATTTGCATTCCACTTTATTTCTCAGGATTGCACTCAAACTGTGAGTCTAAGGATAGTCTTCAAATGGTAAGGTACATCAGAAGCATCATGGGAGCCTGTTAAAATGCATTTTATTTCCATCCCTCTCCTTTCTATTATAACTTTTTGAGGATGAGCAGTAGAGTGCAGGAATGCAATCAATTCTAGACAGGCATCTCAGTGAATTCAGATGCCAGTGGTCCACCAACACATTGAAAAAGACTGGTCTAAGCTTTCTTCCCTTTTAGAATATAAAGATTTTTCTAAATCACTCTTGGACCTCAGCAGCCATGTGGACCATCATAATGACACACTGTTTTTCATAGGCTTGATCATGATCTGAGGAGACATCCTAAATAGTACCAGGGATGGATATGAACTTTCTATTCAGCTAAATTTGTAGTTTTGCTTTTCGTAATTTCAACGATGTACCACTGGGAGTTGAACAGCTTGTTTCATAAGCCTGCTGGGACCTTTCAACAGATGAATGTTTACTGCTGTGGTACTAGACTTTCATTATGCTTACATTGGCTACACCAGTCTTTGCTATCTTAGAAAATTCTCTAACTCTTCTCCAAATTTTGGCACTTTCTACTGCCTTTTAATATATCCCTTGGGGCAGAACAGATGATCTTCTGGATAGGAAATAATTTTTATTTCAAGACTGCATAATAGTATCAATTTTACAAGAAATTTTAAGTGACAGGGATTTGAGTTTAATTTAAAATTCATCAGAGTGTGATGTTACTAATGCAAACCTGTTAATTGAGGTGACAACTGCTTGTCTACATGTTAAATTTGTCTGTGTCTAGTTGTTGACAACTACTTATCAACTCACCTTCTGCCTGGTGGCTGGCTGGAAATTTTCATTTGTCATTAATTATAAGATACGTTCAGATTTTAGAAGAAATCAAACATGATAAAAGTTATTTTACAATAAAAAATTAATATTTTAAGTCTAAGTTTTGCATTGCTAATCAATATATTATTCAAGAATATTAAAATGATTAGGCAGATTTATCCAAACAGGGAAACTGGGTCCTACATAGGATTTTTTAAAACAAGAAATTCTACTATTGCATAAAAGAAATAGTACAATTTTTGAATTAATGGAGCTCCTTTTTTATATCACACATACCAGTATACATAAATAATTAGCATGTCCTTAGTAAATGTGCTTTTTCCCAATTAAAAAAAGCATAAGCTAATTAGCAATCAAGGCTTAAACTCCTTTTCCCAGACTAACCACAGAATTAGTCAGAAGGCGCAGAAACAGGTTCATCACACAGAAAGCTACAGGTCTGTAAACAGAGTTAATACCAGACATTTTTTGGCTCTGTTTGATTTCAGAAGGCCATGTTCCACATGGATAACCCTAGAATACATTCCAAAATGGACTGTTTCTATCCATAATATGTTCTGGTACCTATTTTATTTGGTGGGTTAGAAACCATCTGACAGGTTCTTCCTACCCTACACAGAGAGTACAAAGCAGAGAGGTGGAAGGAAGTGCAGAAGTTTCTTTACTGCGGGCTACTCATCATATAAACAATCATTATTTACTCACCAAAGCCCTCTGAGAAGTATTATTAGATAACATAGGTAGACAGGAGAGCTAAAAGCAACACTCCGCACTAAAAGGATGCTAATGGGACATCTCTGAAGGCTCTCAAGTAACTGGTGTCTTAGTTCCATTAAAAACTCCCAACTCTACATTGCAAAACATTTATTCTGATATGGCCAAATTACAAGAAGCCAGCAGAACCTCTGCCTTGAAGAATACCAGCCACACCAAGAAATCCCTTCTGCTGTTTTCCCATTGAGTCTGGCCTCTGAGATGTTATGACAAAGTAGGCATGGAATTTTGTCAAGTTCAAAGTCTCCTGACATTTATTTCTTGGACCTGGAAAGCCTTAGTGCATCTTCAGTGGCTGAATCTTGGAGCTGAGAGCCATGGCAATCAAGGTGAAATGTCAGTCTTAGCCTCCACAGCAGCAGCAAACATCCCCCTAGCAATCACCATAGTCTAAATGTAAGCTAACAAGGGCCAAAACTATGGTGGTAAAAACTGAAATAAGAAGGATGGAACAGATGGGGGACAGAATTGCTAAGAAAGACTAGTGAAACCTTGTCAATTTTTAAAATGGAAAGGGAAAGAGAAGGCAAAATAAAAAGCTGCTTCCATTTTTAAAACTTGGGAGACCGAATACAGCAGTGCCACTAATAGCACTAGCAAAGTCAGGAGGATAAATATTTGGCGGTTCAAAGATGTGTGAGGTCTGTGATTTATTAAATTTGAAGGGCCAATCCAGTTGCAAGTGTCCCATTTGCACGTAGAGGAATAGAAGTAAAACTCAAGACGGGGGTTTGGGAATTTGCACAAAGATGTCAGTGGACATGAAGGAGTAGATGTGTTCTTCCAGGAAGAAAATACAGGGATTAAGGAAGAAGTGGCTAAGGATAAATGTTTTCAAAATACCCACAGTTAACAGATAGGGGAGGGAAAACAGGCGTCTGAGAAGACAGACAAAATTCTGAAAGTGTGCCCAGAAAGTTCTGTGTCAGAGAAGCGCATTTCAAGGAAAGGGCCGATCAGCTATGTCAGTGATGGAGAAATCTAAGGCAGATGAGAGGATGATGTACACAGTAGAGGGGAATTAAAGCCGATTGTGATAAGTTGAAGGCAAATTTGAAGGAAGATCATTTGGTGACAATCCTCCAGGGATTGTGCCAATGACACCTTATATTTCATCTCCAGCTTAGCCTGAACAGATGGCACAAATGAGACTCTCTTCGTATGAGGGTTTCCTCTGGATTTATAACCTAGTCAGTCCCATTTCCTTATTTGTCTCCAGAAGGGCCAGAAGCTAAACCCCATGTGCATTCCCAGAAGGGGCAGAATAAGGCTCATTAACAAGGTGTGTGAGATGGCTCTGCCTGCAGCTTTATGAAGAAACTTGACGAATTAGCAACGTAATATGTAATATAGCACACTCTCTCACCACTGCCAACCCAGGTTTCAGTGCCTTATATTATAGCTATATTTTACATGAAATGTAATTGGTTTCTGAACTGTCATATTTCAGCATCTTAAAGTTAGCATTAAAAGTAAGATTGATAAAGTTATTTTCATCTCAAATATTAAGAGATGGATTCCTGTGAGAAATGGAAATATGGCACTTTCTTAATTTCCAGATTTAGCAAATCCCAAACCAAACCTTTTCATGATAATAAATCTTTTTATATTTCACTGAAGTCCCCTCTAGTCTAACCCAGAAGTTGGAAGTAAAGTCTGAAATTAACACTTGTTTCATTTCTGTAAAATACTTCATTTCTTTTTTAATATATAGCACTCATCCAGATTTTATGCATATGTTTTGAATTTTATTATTGTCATTTCAAATACTTTATCATATTTTGCTATACTCTATGATGTATTAGGAGTTAGTGAAGAAATAAGAGTACAGTGTGATTAATTATAGTCCAGCAGTTATAATTCTGCCTTTCGATTAATCAAAGTAATTTCTTCTGTTGTAACACAAGTAGGTCTTTTACAGACATAATTTTTCATGGACCAGTAATAACTCCGCATTTTACAGAGCTATTTCTGGATGTAAATAATAGAACACAACATTGAGCTAACCCCAGTATTCTCGTAATAACTAAAGGCCAGGTACCAAATGAAACACAGGAATATAGCTGGCCTCTGAGAATGATCTAGAACCAGGGCTTTGTCTGTGCTCTGCCTGCTCTTCTACTTCATAGTTTTCCTCTGAGGACTAGCTTCTTCTGCTCTTCAGTCAACATATGACACATGGGGACCAATAAGCTCTCTGATTTATGTGTTATAATTCAGCCATCCAGGGAGAGACTGATGCTCTCTCTCCCAGTTCCAATTTTAAAATTCTGAAGCAAAAGATTGGCTAGTTTTCATCAGCTATCCATTCTTAAATGAATCAACTCTGGTTAGAGTGGGGTCCAGAGAGGAGAATGGGATTTTTTGGCCCAGCCTATCAATTGCGGACAGGAGCCATGGACATACTGGACAAAATAACTGCCCAGAATCTCCAGCCATTGTGACGGGGAAGAGGAAATGAAAAGTGTGTGCTACGAGAGACTCTTCTTACAAAGTGTTGAGATAACCGTTGATTCTGTCACTTAAATCTTTTTTTTTTAAATCAGCTAATTTGCTTAGAAGACAACTACCACCATAACTATCATTTGGGTCTGTTTAAATAATTTTATTTTAAAATATTTGTCTTCAAAAAAATTTTTGTTTTCTGGGCATGTGAAAACACACTGGTTATATTTAGTTGCCTATTGGGGAACTCTGGTGGAAAATTGAGTGAGCAGGGGGACATATTTAAAATAACACAAGACAGCTGGTTTTATCCAGTCACTGGTGAGGTGGCGGTGGGGAACTTAGAGGCTTGGAATTCCCCTTGGTTATTGTAGACAATACTAAAGTTGCTGACTCAATCCTCTTCATGTTTGCTTTCCTCCAATACAGAGATCAAAAGGTGAAAACTCATCTTCCCAGCCTCCCTTAAAGGGGAGGCCTTGCTATTTGGTTCTAGCGAACAGGACATAAGTAGAAGTCCATTAGTGCTGCCACTTCTGCTTTTCTTTTTCCTGCCTGGAAAGGTGGGAGGATACCTGAGGTCTCTGTCATGTCTAAGGATGACAGAGCAAGAAATGAGGAAGAAGATGAGAAACCATGGACTGCCCATGCCTAAACTTCCTGTTGTCTGAGACAGATAAACTCTACACCTTATTGAAGCCACTCTGCAGGATTTTTCTTCGACTCACAGCTGATACAACCCAATAGATGTAGCCATCAGAACATCAAGGAAGTAGAAAGTACTACAAGTCCGTACCTTGGTACCTAAAGGTCGCCAACTTTTACTGCAAATCATGTTACCCTTTTGGGGGGCACAGAAGGCTGAATACTGGTCCCTCAAAGATGTTCACATTCTATCTCCAGAACCTGTGAATAGGATATCTGTGAATATGATACCCTACCTGGTAAAAGAGATCTTGCAGGTGTGATTAGGTTAAGGACCTTGAGATGCTGAGGCAATCCTGGATCATCCAGGTGGGCCCAATGTAGTTACAAGAGTTTTTATAAGAGGGAGGTAGGAGGGTCAGGGTCAGAGAGATGTGAGGATGGAAGCAGAGGTCAGAGAGGAAAGAAGACGTTATGCCACTGGCTTTGAAGATGGAGGAAGGGGCCATGAGTCAAGGAATGCAGACAACCCTTAAAGACTGGAAAAGGCAAGAAAATGGATTCTCCCCTAACCAACACCCCCCCGGAAGTAATGCCCCCCTGTGGACCCATTTTTAGACACCTGACCTCCAGAATTGTAAAATAATAAACTTTTATCATGATAATACTTAGTTCGTGAAAATCTGTTACAGAAGCAGTAGCAAACTAACCCAGGGGCTTTTAATTAACGACAATATTAGCATACTGAACTCCTACAAGGCTTCCCAAAGGATCACTCACCCTCCAGCCACCCCTCAAGTCCATTCAGGACACTGCAGGGGCAGCATGAGGCTGTGTCCTTTCAGTAGATTGAAATTTTCCCCTCTGATATAATGAGAATGACATTGTAGACTTGAAGGCAAATCCAGTTTCTTTGATCCATAATTTTTTTTTTGTCAGTTTCCCAGAGGTTTTTGTGACTACTGAGTGGAAATTTCATTCATGTGACATTTAATATAGAATTCTCTGAATGCATGATTAATTTTTGCAGATCAGGTATTACCTCATTAACAGATTTACAGAAAGTAGCAACGTAATTATAAAGCAGCTATTTTCAGCATGCTCTGCCGGGGTTATTTCTCTGCCAAATCATTACGCCCTGGGAAACAACATGTGGCACCAGCAGAAACAAGTTGAACCTCGGTGAGCAATCCCTTCAGATAATTGCATCTTTATTATTGCCGGTTCCCTTAGGATTTGGGGGTCTTGAGATCTCCTCTGCCCCTGGACTGCAATTCATTAAGGTTTCCATCCTGAGCCAGTTTTAATTAAACTGTCCTCCTTTTCTCCTTAGCTCCCCATAGCTCATCCTTCTTAACAGGTCACAGTGGTAGAAATCCAGCTGCTGGGTTCAACTGAGACCCAGTCCCCTCCTGTCATTTCAAAGAATCGCCTCTCAGTTTATAAGTTCAGCATTTTACTGAGCTGAATGAGCATAAAATATACCTGCGTCCACAAAAAAGAAAACAAAAAATAAAAAGGAAAGAAAGAAAAGACAAGCATCTCAGTTCTAATTTTTTAGAAAATAAAACAGGTACTGTTTTATTCATAAGCTGACCCCATGTTTATGACAATAATGCTAGGTGATAATTTAATGTCCTTAAAAAATCAACTTTTGGCTTTCTTCATCCTGAAATTAAACTGCCTTGTGATGATATGATATGACAGGACATGACACGATATATGCTATGATATAGGACAGACAGATTTCTGGAAGGTTTATAACTTTTCATCCCCTTTCCAATAGGATTTTCTTAACTGGCTATAGTCATTTTTCATTTTACGTACAAAGTGAAATAGATTTGTTTGTCTGTTACTTGATTATTTTCATTGAGAAGCAATAATATAACTGCATCTCTTGTTAGTTGTCCTTATAAGTTTTCAGAGTGATAAGTAACACAGGTTCTCCTTCACTGTGGGTAAGAAAAAAAGGAGCTTCTTTGTTCATCCAACAATCTAATAAATATTCATTGAGTGCTTTCTTTGTGCAAGGCCGAATACAAGGCAATGCATAGAATATAAAATTGTCTAAGACAGGCTCTACTTGGAGGCAATTCACTGAGTTACGTTTTACATGTTAACTCTCATTCTCTACCTCAAAGAAAAGCAAAGGACTCCTCATTGCCACCCCATTTCTCATTACAGTGTTTGGGAGAGAAGATTTGAGAACACAGAGTCTGGAGGAAAGGTAATTAGTTAGGAGGCATCATCTATTCATAAGGTATTGCAGGGACAAATAGAACAATAGAATAAAGAGAAAAATAATGTTATAAAATACATTTACAAAGAAAGACTTGAAAAAACTTACTAATCGGCCATTACGTAAATACGCAGGTAAATATAAAACATTTTTTCTTTTAATTTCTTTAAAATACGTATAATTGTTTAACCAAAAGTTAAAGCATTGTCTTATGAGGTTTAGCAAAAAAATATATGTAGTACAAATGAAAACTACAGCATAAAGGATTGAGTGAAGTGGAGATAAATGGAAATATAAGATATTGTTACAAAATTGCTATGTAATGTGAAATGGTATAATATTTACTTTATAAGTATGCTATGAAAAGTTAAGGATGTATATTTTAATTCCTACAGCAACCAATAAAAATTAATGAAAAGAGGTATACCCAAAAAATCAATAAGTAAATTAAAATGGAAGTCTAAAAATTATTCACATAAGCTCAGGGAAAGCAGGAAATGAGAACAGAGGCAACACACAGAAAACAGAAGATAAAATGGCAGACCTAAATCCAACCATGTCAATAATTACATTAAACATTAAAGAAATGCATTGGGTGATGAAACATTTTTCACCAAGTGGTGTTAGAACTGAATGTCTATATAGAAAATACTGGCCATCATTCCCTATTTCATGCCATACCCAAATATTAATTTGAGGTATATCATAAACCTAAATGTAAAACCTAAAATCATAGAGCTTTTAAAAGAAAAGATAGGAGAATTCTAAGTAAGCCACAGAATGCAATATCAAACAAATAAAATTGATAAATTATACTGTATCCAAAATTTCTGCTTATCAAAAGACACTATTAAGAAATGAATAGGCAACCTATGGATTGGGGGAAAAATACTTGCAAAACTAGTATCTAAGCTATATAAAAGGTGGTCTCAGTAATAAGAAGACATAAAACCCCAGTAGAAAAATAGACAAAAGATTTGGACAGACAATTCATAAAACAAGATATACAAACAGTCAATAAACATGAACATGCTCTTAATTATTCATTAGAGAAATGCAAATTAAAGCCACAATGAGATTTCATTATATGACCACCAGAATGGCAAACATTTTAAAAACAGCAAATGTCAACGAGGATGGGAAACAACTCATAGGTTGGTGGGGATGTAAATGGTATACCCATTGAAAACTGTCTGGCAGTTCTTATAAAATACACATACCTAAGCTATAACCTAGCAATACCACTCCTAGGTATTACCCAAAAGAAATGAAAAGTATTGTCTACATAAAGACATGTAAGAATGTTCATAAGAGCATTCATAACACTGCAAAACTGGGAACAGCCCAGGTGTCCATCAAAAGGAGAAAGGATAAACGAAATGTAATATATTCGTGGGATATTACTCAGCAATAAAGAAGGAATAAATAACTACTGATAGGGCTTCCCTGGTGGCACAGTGGTTGGGAGTCCGCCTGCCAATGCAGGGGACACGGGTTTGTGCCCCGGTCCGGGAAGATCCCACATGCCGCAGAGCGGCTAGGCCCGTGAGCCATGGCAGGTGAGCCGGCGCGTCTGGAGCCTGTGCTCCACAACGGAAGAGGCCACAACAGTGAGAGGCCCGCGTACTGCGAAAAACAAAACAAAACAAACAAACAAACAAAAAACCCCACAAAACTACTGATACAAACAATAGCATGTATAAATTTCAAAGTTATGCTGAAAGAAAGAAACCTCAGGCAAGAGAGTACATGCTATGTGACTTCATTTATATGAAGTTCTAGACGATTTAGAACTAATCTACTGTGGAGAAAAAATGAGAACATTGTTCCTTCTGGAAGTGTAAAGGCAGAGATTAATGGTTCAGGGACATAAGGCAACTTTTTGAGGTTATGTTAATGTTTTATATCTTGATAAGACTTTGGGTTACTCAGGTGAATACATTTTTCAAAGCTCATTAAATGATATATTTAAGATTTGTGCATTTAATTATATGTTGAACTGAAGAAAACTGTAAAAAGGCATTAAATTTTAGTTATTGATATGCAAACTAAAGTCTTTAGGAGGAAGTCTATGAATCTGAAAGTATCTGAAAGTTACTTTGAAACTGATAGATAGACAAGATGGATTGATGGATGGATAACGATGGATCTAATAAAGCAAGTTAGTGAAATGTTAGTGGCAGTTCATGACAACATTTTCTAACTTCTCTGCATGTTTAAGCTGATGGAAAAAAAATGTTGGAAAACATTTAAAAGTCAATCAATATAATGCCCAATTAACAGAATAAGAAAAATAAAGCAATTCAACTTAATAGTTGCAGAAAAACATTTTAAAAATGCAAAACCTATTTATTATAAAACTCTTAGAAAACTAGGAATATAAGGGGACTCTCTTAAACTGAAATAAGTTACAGACATGCTCACACAATCTATAGCAAAATCTATTTAATGGTGATTATTTTAGAGCTTTCCTTTTGAGACAGAGCATAAGACAAGGTTTCCCACTGCCATTAATTTTATTCCACACTGTTCTGGAAGTCCTAGTGAGTTTAATAAGACAAAAAAATTTAAATCAAAAGAAATAAAAGGCATTAGCAATGGATTAAAAAAATAAAAGTTTACTATTTGCGGGTATGACTGTGTAAATAAAAAAATCCAAAATATTTATAACTTACTTAGAATTAATCAGTAAATTTAACAATTTTGCTGAATATAAAGTCACTATACAAAAATTAATTGCATTTCTATGTACCAGCAGTAAAAAATGTTTAAAATTTTAATTTATAACATTTAAAAAATGAAAAATAGCAATTCCCTTGGAATAACATGAGACTTTTTTTTAAAGAAAATTACAAAATATTGAGATAAATTTAAAATGATATAAATGGAGTGACACAGATTGTGCATGACTGCAAGTTTCAGCACTACAAAGATATCTGCTTTCTTCAATCAAGACACAAACAGGAACTTTTGTGAAACTTGACAAGCTGATTCTAAAATTTTAATGAGAATGGCCATGGCCCAAAAAATGGATGATTTACTCTACTGGGCAACAAGACTTACTATAAAGCTACAGTAATAAAGAAAAAAAAAGGACAAATATACTAATGAAGCATAATAGAAAAGGAAAAGGTCCTTGCATTTACATACATGATACTTAATAAAATAGGCATGAAAAACAGTAAAGAAAAGTCGACATTTTGAATGAATGATTCTGGCTAACTTGGACATCTATTTAGAAACAAAATAGAATCTTAACTCTCTGTCCCCCACCATGCATAAACATCAGTTCCAAAAAGATTGTAGATCTAAACACAACAGACACGACAATAAAGTATCTAGAGGATAATATAGGAGAATATTTTCATGATCTAGGCTGTTTATTTCTTTTAAAAATTAATTAATTACTTTTTCTTCCAGTTTCATTAAGATACAATTGACATACAGCACTGTATAAATTTAAGGCATACAGCATAATGATCTTACTTACATACATCATGAAATGATCACCACATAGTGAACAGCCATCATTTAATATCGATACAAAAGAAAAGAAAAAGAAAAAAAATATTTTTTTCCTTGTGATGAGAACTCTCAGGGTTTATTCTCTTAGCAACTTTCAAATATAACATACAGCAGTGTTACTTATACTAATAATGTTGTACATTACATCCCTAATGCTTATTTATCTTATAACTGGAGTCTGTACTTTTTGACCACCTTCATCCAATTCCCCCTCCCCCCAACGCTTTGCCTCTGGTAACCACAAGTCTGGTCTCTTTTCGTCCATGAGTTTGTTCGTTTGTTTTTGAAGTATAATTGTCCTTCAACACTATATTAGTTCCTAGTGCACAACATAGTGGTTCAATGCTTCTATATGTTACAAAATGATCATCACCATAAGTCTAGTTACCACCTGTCATCATACAAAGATATTACATTAATATTGATTATATCCCTTACACTGTACATTTCATCTTTGTGACTCACTTATTTTGTACCTGGAAGTTTGTACGTCTTAATTTCTTAGGCTATTTCTTAAACAGGAAACAATACTAACCATGCAGAAATAAATGAAAATTTTGGATTACGTTAAAATTAATAACTTCTTTTCTACAAAAGACCTTGAGGACATGAAAATTAGAGAGGATACCTGTGAAACATATTACTACGAAGGGGTTGTAGCCAGAATAATTAAGAACTCTAAATCAATAAGAAAAAGAATAGGCAACACAGAAAAATAGCTAGAGACTTAAACAGGTTTTCACAAAATAAGATATCCAAATGACCCATAAACACACGATGACCTCATCAGTAACCAGAAAAATGCAATCAGTATCACATTGTGATACCACTATAAACCCATCAAAATGGTAACACTAAAAAGATTGCTAAGACTAGGTGTTCACAAGGACATGGAACAATGGAAACATTCATACACTTCCGGTGAGAGTGGTACCAGCACTTTGAAAGACCATTTGCCATTATCTACTAAAGTTGAAAATATGCAAAACCAATGACTAAGCACTTCTACTTCTAGATACATACCCGATATAAATAGACGCACATCTGAAGCCAGAAATGTACATAAGAAAATTCACAGCAGCACTCTTTGTAATAGGCAAAAATTAGAAACATCTCAAATGTTCACCTATGGTAGAATGGATAAATCATATGTAATATAACCATGTAGCAGGATAGTATGCAGCAAAAAAAGGAATTAACCACAGCTACACACAACAATAACATGAACCTCACAAATATAAAGCTGAGCAAAAGAAGCCATACACAAAAGAGTACCTCCTGTAGGCATTTGTACAGCTTTCAAAGACAAACCTCTAAGGCCCTTCCCCGCTCCCGGAGGTAGCCTGTAACCAATGACTGTTCCACGCAGGACACTGGGAAGGACCCTGCCCACTGCAGAGCTCTCCACTGAATGAAACGAAGACTTAACTGTGTCAGCCACCCAGCTTCTTCTACCTCAGGGCTTCTCAAACTCAGCACTACTGACATTTTGAGCTGGACAATTCTTTGTTTTGAGGGCTACCCTCTCTATTACAGAATATTTAGCAGCATCCTTGGTCTCTACCCACTAGATGCCCACACATCTCCAGATGCTGCGAAATATATCCTGGGGTGCAAAATCTTCCCCAGGGGAGAACCATGGTGCAATCCTGTCCCCTTCAACCTCCACAGGGGTTGAGCCTGAAAGCATTCCCTGATAAAACATCCCACACGCAAATCATGAAATCTGTCACACCCTGATGACTTCCATTCATTCAATAAACCATTTACACATGTGTTTATTTATTGGTAAATAATACCTGTACTATGTAATTATACATTATAAGATTATCATAGAATATAATTATAGAACATAAACAAAAACAATTTAAGGTGACATAAAAATATAATTAGTAGTTCTAATTTTTCTCTGCCCCCCAAAAGAATGTTCACTGGCACCTCCTAGAAAACCTAAACCCTACAGAGGAGAATAGTGCCCTGGGAGAAGGGAGGAAACAGCAAAAAGAACATAGGTAGAGAGTTTAGTTTTAGTAATCCTCTGAGTCAGGGAAAAAAGGAGAGAATAGTTACAATAAAAATCAGGGGATAATATGGTGATGGGTAACGAGATAGCAAAAGTACTCAGTGTATATCCAGATGGCATTGATCACTTTAATAGGTATCAGAAAAAGGATTTGTGGCTAAACAAAGAAGCAGACCAGGCATGCCTGACTATGCCTACAAGCTACCCACTAAAATTCCTATGAAAAAAATGCAATAAGAGTTTAAAACTGGCAAGAACAGTGAAGAGCAAAGATATGAGAAGACGATGAATCAAAGTTCAAGAGAATTTCTTTTAATTGTATCACTGTTGGATCAAAAGGTAAGTCCTTGCATTTCACAATATATTCTTACCCCTAAACTGAAATTAGTCATCACGCACTTTTAAGAGCTTATTCATATAGCATCCTCCTATTAGAGATAAATGAAACAATTAGGAATTCATACAGAAACCAAAAAATAACTGTAGTGAGAGACTTCATTCTATTATTGGTCCATTTTAGAGGGAGTAGTAAAAACAGACAACATAGAGGTTTTTTTTAAAATTTAATTTATTTTTTATACAGCAGGTTCTCATTAGTTATCTATTTTATACATACTAGTGTATATATGTCAATCCCAATCTCCCAATTCATCACACCAACCCCCCCCGCTTCCCCCATTGGTGTCCATACGTTTGTTCTCTACATCTGTGTCTCTATTTCTGCCTTGCAAACCAATTCATCTGTACCATTTTTCTAGATTCCACATATATGCATTAATATACATATTTGTTTTTCTCTTTCTGACTTACTTCACTCTGTATGACAGTCTCTAGGTCCATCCACGTCTCTACAAATGACCCAATTTCGTTCCTTTTTATGGCTGAGTAATATTCCATTGTATATATGTACCACATCTTCTTTATCCATTCGTCTGTCGATGGACATTTAGGTTGCTTCCATGTCCTGGCTATTGTAAATAGTGCTGCAATGAACGTTGTGGTGCATGTGTCTTTTTGAATTATGGTTTTCTCTGGGTATATGCCCAGTAGTGGGATTGCTGGGTCATATGGTAGTTCTATTTTTTGTTTTTTAAGGAACCTCCATACTGTTCTCCATAGTGGCTCTATCAATTTACATTCCTACCAACAGTGCAAGAGGGTTCCCTTTTCTCCACACCCTCTCCAGCATTTGTTGTTTGTAGATTTTCTGATGATGCCCATTCTGACTGGTGTGAATGATACCTCATTGTAGTTTTGATTTGCTTCTCTAATAATAAGTGAGGTTGAGCCTCTTGGCCATCTGTATGTCTTCTCTGGAGTAATGTCTACTTAGGTCTTCTGCCCATTTTTTGATTGGGTTGTTTGTTTTAACATAGAGGTTTTGAATAATATAATGATGAAAATACTTTGTTTTGTTTTGTTTTTTTGCATTTCCATTTAAGGTCCAAGTTTTTAACCTCTCTTGGAGCTTTTTCTGAGAGGGTTCCAGAGTAATAGCTCACAAGTCCTCAGGACCAGGTCCCTCAAAAATGGCATTATGGGCTGTATTGTGCCCCTTCCATTCATATGTTGAAGCTCTAACCACAGAAGTGACTGTATTTGGAGACAGGGACTTTAAAGGGGGTGATTAAGTTAAAACAAGGCTATTTGGGTGGGCCCTTATCCAATCTGACTGGTGTCCTCATAAGAAGAAATTAAGACACACACAGAGACATCACAGGTGCATGTGCAAAGAAGGATGACCTTGTGCAGCCATCCGCAAGGAAGGGAGAGATGCCTCAGAAGAGACCAAACCTGCTGACACCTTGATTTTGGACTTCCAGCATCCAGAACTGCGATAAAAAAAAGTCTGCTGTGTAAGCCCCCCAGTCTATGGTATTTTGTTATGGCAGCTCCAGGAAACCATCACAGATGGGGAGCTGCTTGCCTCGGTATACTCTATCAATGCATGGAACAGGCTCTTTCCTCAAATTCCACAGCAGGCTTGTAGAATATGTATTACATAAAAAAAAAAGAAAGAAAGAAAGAAAAAAGAAGAGAAAAACTTAAGAGAAACTTGATTAGAATATCTTTTATTTTTATGTTGTCAAAAGAAAAAAAAAAGATTGGTAAGCTTAACTACCTAAAACAAAACAACCACCAAAAATCTAATGTCTATTATAAAAAATTCTAAGCAAAACTAAAAGCCAAATAAAATAGGAAAATTATTTAATCTCCAAATAAATCTCATTTATGTATGTATTTATTTATTTATTTACTTTTGGCCGTGCCCTGCCACGCAGCATGTGGGATCTTAGTTCCCTGACCAGGGATCAAACCCATGCCCAATGAAGTCGGAGTGTTGAGTCTTAACCACTGGACCACCAGGGAAGTCCCCTCTAAATAAATCTTAAAAATCAAGTTTGTGCCAAAAAAATGTAAACTTTAGATGAAATTAATATAGTCCTAGAAAAACATAACTTACCAAAACTAACTCAAAAAATATTTTCTGTGTTCTAGCCATTAAACAAATTGAATAAACATTTTAAAATCTACTCACAAAACATAAATCAGCTGAAGTGGATTTACAAGTGAGTTCTAGCAAACATTCAAAACCCAGATCCTTCCAATCTTACAAAAAGCCTTCAAGAAAATAAAGAGGGAACAAACATTGCACAACACAAATCAGTAGGAAAAAGCCAAAGAATATGGGGGGCCAAGTTACAGACTACATGCAAAGAACAAACCAACATATTAAAAAAGATCCAATTGCACTAGTAAGCTAAAATTCAAATTAAAACCGTAATTAGATGCCATTTTTGCTTCTCAAATTTGCAGTTATTTTGTGGATGTAGGGCGTTGAAGACTGGTAAGAGAACAAATTGTTACAACTTTTATGGAGAGCAACCAGCAAAATTTGGCAAGACGTATCAAAAGCCTTTTAAAACTGTGTGCTGTGTGTTTTTAATACAATGATTCTACTTATAGGAATGTATTTCTAGCAAATAATCAGAAATGTGGGCAAAGAGGTATGCTTATTATATGACTAAAAAGAGGGAAAGTTGATTAACATTATAATATTCAGATATAAGAGAATGATTAAATATATTCTAGTACATCCATTCAAAAATGTGGTTTGCACCATACAAATAATACCTTTTCAAAGAATACTTAGTGAAATAGAAAAAGATAATTCAATAATATATTACCACAGCAGAGTACAAAACTGGAGATAAAATAATCTCAACTTCATGTGAAAAATACTGAAGAGAAAGACGTTAAAGACATGAAAATATTTACAGAGGTTAGTTTTATGTTGCTAAGAATATATGATATTTATTTTTTAATTCCTCTGTGGTTCCCAAGTCTTCTGCAACTATACATCAACTTTCACAACCAGAAGAAAAACAAAAGAATTTTAAGGGATCAGATGGACTTATTTAGGGTGTGAAAGGTTCTAATTAGAATAAGGATGAGTGAAACTAATGGAAAAACACGGACTTACCACTTTAGGAAAGGTTGCAGGAGAATTAACAAGAATACGTAGACAGCACAAAATGGAGCTGGATAGACATAGATTTTAATCTTGATTCAGCCACTCTTTAGATGTGTCCTATTTGGAGCTTCCTTATCTATAGGCTACAAACTCTTCCTGGTCTGAAATAGATGAGCTTACATATTCGATGTGCCTAGCATGAAGTTTAATACCGAGTAGGTTTTCCATAAAAGTTAGATTCTGTTCCCTTGCTAATACCTGAATCTTATCTTTTGATCTCTTAGTTTTGATCTTTTGCCTAAGATCAATTTGATGTTGTCACTATTTCCGCCATGACCAACTAAAACTTGGTTCAGTAAGGCCCTATCCGTGTTAGGTAAATTTAAAATGACATATGGCACAGCCGAATACAAAAATACATCTCCTTCAGGCATAGCTATTTAAGGGAGGACATAGTTCATTCAAAGGGGACTAAAATATATGTTACTTGAATTGACAATTATTTCACTGATCTTACTAATTTTATTCAGAA
The DNA here is from genome assembly GCF_059928025.1 of Delphinapterus leucas. Taxonomy (NCBI): domain Eukaryota; kingdom Metazoa; phylum Chordata; class Mammalia; order Artiodactyla; family Monodontidae; genus Delphinapterus; species Delphinapterus leucas. The sequence goes on from NC_143139.1 coordinate 60,179,776, forward strand.
GTCAAACCAGTTGTACATGGAGACGAATAAAGTGAGTCAATTTATTAATTAGATAATACCCTAATTACCTATTTTCTTCTCTATCAGGAATTTCTAAAAGGACCAAAAAACTCCATACTTTTGTGAAGAGAAAAATAAGAACATATTTTGTTGAATTATTTCATAAACTGGCCTTGTATGTCCTTATTTTGTTTAAGATTATGAATAGTTTCAGAGAAACATTAATAGAATCAATAAATAGTGATATATAATCAATATTTGCTGTTGATAATTTTTTAAATTGGTTTTACTCAGTTGATAAAGAACTTGAGGGTACACCAGGTATCATGTTTCTAAAATACCTGGCTTATTTAAACATACACAAAACAGTATTATACATTTGTATATAAATATTCCAGATTAAGACAACTGTTTGTACAAGGACTTTGGCCTATATTTTTACAATCTCAAGCAAACATTCTTTGTCATGAAACCTTGAATTAACCAAGGAAACATCTCAGTGTGAGGAAAATGAATTTTGGTTTGGGGGGCATTATATTCTATTTCTTTCTATCACAAAGCCGAAGAATTGAGCAGTGATGTTTGCCTGCCTGCTCTTTTCAGATGAATGACATGGAAAATTACACAAAAAGTGAAAAAAGAAACTGCCTTGTCCTTCTCAATTGCTTGGAAATGGAAGTGTTTATTCAAGCATTTACATGTTGGCCCTGGCTCCTGGTGCCCTTGATTAATATAAACTATTTTCCAGAGGTGTAAGATAAGCAGCTAGAGGCATATGGTTTCTCTACTTTGTCTCTGCCAAAATTCTCCATCTCCTCCATCTACAACTTAGAGGTCCTCAAGGAAAAATCCTTTGGACCCATCCTAACTCACCTGGACTCCTGCAATAGGGGCTCAACAGGTGTTTTCTGGCTTCTACCCTTGTCTTTTTAATGATCCATTCTCCACTGAGCACCAAAACCATCTTTTAAAAATGTGAATCAATTTCTCTCACTTCCTTACCTAAAACTCTCAAATGACTGCTTACTGTGCTTAGAATATAATCTGTACCCCTTACCATGGTTTATACAAGACTCTACAAGCTCTGGCCTCTGTCTGATTTCATCTTGCACTCAATTTCAAGATTGTTTATAATTAACCCTATAAAATATAAAGAGCCCTACACAATCTTAATGATCTCATGTATCTCTAGGGAGCTTTGAAAGGCTGATGAAAAGACATACCTCCACTGCAAGGCCAAGAGTACATAACCATGTGCTGTCACAATAGAGGTAGAAGATTTGGACTCTAGATCCAGATGCTGCACACACTCCCTGAGTGACTATGGGCAGGTCTCTGAGCCTTGGTTTCTTTACTTACAAAATGAAAATATTAATAAAATATAATAGTCTTCTATTACTGCCTCACCAAGTTTTTCTGAGTATCACATAGGACAATACATGAGTATGCCTCAAAGAATAAAAGATATGCACAATACATGTAAAGTATCAATATTATTATTATATAAGTAGCAAGACTCTATTGCAATTGGAGACCATGTCTATCCTAGTCACAAGAACTACCATTTATTTAGCTCTTGCTATGTCCTCCAAGCATGCCTAACCCCTTATTCTCTCATTCTCTTCTCTCCTGCCACCTGCCTGAGTACAAGCATCTCTATTAGATATCTACCAGATCTAACAGATCCTCTCAAGGGCCCTTTCCTTCCCTCATGCTTCATATGGAGAGATTTCAGCTAAACCATCTATACTCATGGTCATCCTCCCCAGGGAGAAGGTGTTTATTTGATTAAAGAGTTTAAGGTAAGAAAGTGACCTTCCTTAGACTAATAAGTACTAATAAGTCATTTTTGCCTTATAATCATATTGGCCATTTTGTCTTATACTTGACAATACCTATGCAGGGAATGAAATTCTCTTTATAATGTTTACTATCTATATGCACTATTTCACTCATTGTAAAATCTTAGGTCTTGGAAATTTGATTAGTTTATGCTATGGCCGGCTATATAACACCTGGAGTATTTTATGTATATTAATTCTAGGCAAATTTACCCTTACAGTATTTTGGCAGCTCTGCCTTTATGCATAATCAAAGACATATAGACTTGCCACTTGTAAACACAATGTGATACATAAAGAATAAACACAAGTCACGGTGCTTACAACACAAGAAAAGCACAGTGGGCAGATTTTTTAAAGGCTCAGCTCAACGGGGAATAGAAAAAAAGAAAACACAAATGTCTCTGTCCTGCACAGAGAAGCCTTGCCTTTGTGTGCTGTTTCCCTTCAGATGAAAAGGCAAAGAGAAGCTCCAGCCTGCATTGCTCCCCTGGGATTTGAAAGAACAAAAGAAAAGTAAACACTCCTCTGTTTCCAAGAATGACATTTAGGCAAGAATAGTCTATCTTTTCTTTTTGTTTCTCCTTCTTCCTTTACTATTAAACAAAAAGATAAGTGGTAAGGTAGAAATCCTTTTAAAAATTATTTTTGTTTGGGGGTAAGAGTTTAGTACTTCTTTTGAAAATTACAGCAGAACTTATTTTGTTTCCCTCCTTCCAATTGTCTAATGCAATATCCAGTTGTTGATTTCCAAGGGACTTCTGATTGTTTCCTGATATAATTGAAATTTAAGACCTCTGATTTTTTTCAAATGATCTATTATTCCAGGCACTATAGGGAGTACCCTCAGTTAATGCTGATTGTAAATGACTTCCTCATGTGACCTAAAACCCTCTCAAAGCCTTATTCCTAGGACTTCAACTCATCTTATATGTTCATCCCAATGTTGTGCCATGATGGTAAGCTGCCACTGGGATGGACTCAAAGCTTAATAAGAATATTATCATGCCATGCTTCTGACATTATAATTGTCCCAGGCTGTTAGACCCATCAGTGGGAGGTGATGGGAGACTCTCCAATGGTTGGGTAAAGTTATGCTAGCGTGCTCAATTCCAATCCACACTGAGACATGGGGCTTCCATTACCATCTCTTTCTCACGGAACCTTATTCTAAATAGCAGGACACGTGTGGGAGCCACATTCTTGTTGAATCCAAAAAGCACCACCACCAAAATAATCCCTGGCTACTGCATTCAGTATCCTCATCCCCCTAAATCCTGGCATGTTAAGACAGGTCCTCTCTATGAAATCCTTTATTTATGTTTCTTCCTGACAGTGATGCTCAGATACTGAGATGAATCACCTAAAGAGAGCAGAATCTTCTTTGGCAGTTTTTGCCAATTAAATTCACAAATGTCTTTGACTTAAAAAAGACCTTATAGGGAATTCCCTGGAGGTCCAGTGGTTAGGACTCCTCACTTTCACTGTCAAGGGCACAGGTTCAGTCCCTGGGTGGGGAACTGAGATCCCACAAGGTATGCAGCATGGCCAAAAAAATAATAATAATAAATTTTTAAAAAATTTAAAAAGACCTTACAGGTTGAATTGGACGCTCTTGACCCCCAATGTCCTTAATATCCTATTCTTGTGGGTTTGCTCCAAACCCTCTGGTTATTCCTTTTCAGTATCTCTCTAGGGCTCTTTGTCCTCTTTCTTTTATTGTGGGTATTGCCCAGACTTCCATCTTGGTGCTCTGCCCTGAACACTCTACAGGACTACGGATCACAAACCCAAGTGCATACAGGGCTCTGAACATAAATAAATGAAGCAGGTCATATGGGAGACAAATAATGCTCTCTTATTTTTTGATACAGCAAAGAACTATCTTTTCTCATATAAGAAAACAAAAATCCATCACAAGCACAATCTTAAATGGCAGCTGATATTCAGTGTCAGTGAGGTAATGAGTCAGTGGAATGGCTGAGTCTGCGGGGAACCAGGAAGCAGCTATTTCTCAGCTTCAGTCAATGTCTTCCACTAGGTAAAATAACCATTAGCAAAATTTTTCATTTTTCAAAAGAATCTGGAAATTCAGACTTTTATATGAAATCTCCAATATTTAAAAAAGAATAGATACATGTATATGTATAACTGAATCACTTTGCTGTACACCTGAAACTAATACAACATTGTTAATCAACTATACTCCAATATAAAATTTAAAGATATTAAAAATTTAAAAAATAATAACAAATAAAAGTAAATAATAATAAAATAATAAATAAATAAATAAAATTTAAAAATAATAAAAATAAATTTAAAAATAATAAAATTAAATTAAAAATAATAAAAAAATAAATAAAATAAAATTTTGCTCGAGCCTAACACATCTGTCTGCCAGAAACAGTGGGCCAAAGAGAACACATCTCTGTGGCAGGTATGATCAGTGGGTCGCCAGTCGTCGGCAGTCGTCGGCTTCTTCACTACAGATTACTACAGGCAGTCGTTTTCAAACTGTAGAGCACAGCCCACTAGTAGATCATGTAATCAGCCTAATGGATCGCAAGTAGCATTTTTAAATGAAATTGAATTGCACTGAGGAAAATCAAAAATAAGAGAATATATCACATTTAATAAAGATAGGTGTTATTACAGGAGACGCACATGCATCTGTGAGAGAGAGAGAGAGAGAGAGAGAGAAAGAGTGTGTGTGTGTGTGTGTGTGTGTGTGTGTGTGTGTGTAGTGGGTCACTATTAAAAAATCAATTTCTAACTGTCGTCAAAAGGTTTGAAAGTCACTGCTTAGTTATGCTGTTCCAATCCTTTATCTTCAATTGTAACTTAAATGCCAATTATTGTGAAATGTTTATCTGTATGCCAGATTTTTCTCTTAAACTTCAGTCACTTACTTTCAATTATCTGCTGGATATTATCAATGGGTAATTCACAGGTCCCACAAATGCAATCTAATAGAATGATTGAAATAATGGGCTTTGTAGTCAGACCGATCTCAGTTTGAATCTTAAGATTTGTTACCCTGTTTTCTCATCCTTAAAATCAGGATAACTGAACTGTCTGAATAGGGCTGTTATAAGAATTTATCCTTACAACAGTGTCTGGCATGTACAAAAATAAATAAATACTGCTTGAATACCAATCATAGGTATTGTTCTGGGCACTAGAGATTGATGAGTTGGCCCTTCCGTAATAAGATAGTGCTGCTTTTCAGTAGTTCAAGAAAGGAAATTAAATCAACAAAGCATCTCCTTAGTGTTTACTGGATACATACTGTAATCCTTTCATAATGTAATTTATCAGTACCCTTTTCAAATCACCTCTTTGAGGATTACTAACTTATGACCACAAGGATGACCTTCTCCTCCCTCCAGAGTGTCATGAGACTCTCCCTGCCCCTGCTGACCAGGAGGCAGTTCTCAGAGAGGTCTTAGTTGTACTGGGGTATAGAAAAGAATCTGTAATTTTGCTGTGTTGAGGAACTTGGGTGTATGTTCCACAAGTTCTGGTGAATAAGATGATGTCTGTCTTAGTCCATTAGGGCTGTTATAACAAACTACATAGACTGGGTGGCTTATGTACAACAGACATTATTTCTCACAGTTCTGGAGGCTAGGAAGTCCAAGATCAAGGTACCAGCATATTCAGTTTCTGGTGAGAGTCTGCTTTCTGATTCAGAGACGGTTGTCTTCTCACTGTGTCCTCACATGGCAGAAGGGACAAAGGATCTCTCTGGGGCCTTTTTTATAAGGGCACTAATCCCATTCATGAAGGCTCCACCCTCATGACCTAATCACCTCCCAAAGTCACCACCTCCAAACACCATCACTCGGGGGACTAGGTTTCAACATATGAATTTGGGGGGACACAGACATTCAGTCCAGAGCAATGTCCTTCCCCTTGAGAAGCAGTGAACACATGAATAATCTGTGGTAATCTACTGATTGGCCTTCCTATGTATAAATCCATCCCCTTTTAATACATACTTTACTCTGAAACCACAGACTACTTCTAGAATGGATTCTGATCACATCCCTTTACTTTCTTACCCTTTCATGACTCCCCATTGCCATCTATAGAAAGTCTAAGCTCCCAGTGAGATTTACCAGGACCTTTGTGATCTTATCCTCATCTCTCAAATACTCTCTTCCTTTCAATCAGAACAACTTGCAGTTTTCAATACTTTTAGCACTCTCTGTCACTTCTGGGCCTTTACAGAGGCCACTCTCCTCCTGGAAAGATTTTTGCTGCCCTTGCATTTCTCACTTCTCACATTTTTCCCCCAAACTTCCACCTGTCAATTGAGTACACTTTGAAATTAATTTTTTTATTCTCTCCCCTTGAAGGAAGGGGACATATCTTTATTCATTGTTATATTCCCAGTAACTAAAATGAAATGCCTAGCACATAGGAGGCCTCCATATTTGTTTCCTATAGCTGTTGTAACAAATTATCACAAACACAGTGGCTTAAAACAATCCAAATTTATTATCTTACAGTTCTGTAGGTCAGAAGTCTGACAGGTTTCATTAGGCTAAAATTATGATGCCAGCAGGGCTGCATTCCTTTCTGTAAGCCCTTAATAGGATCTGTTTCCTTATCTTTTCCAACTTCTAAAGACCATCCACATTCCCTGCCTTGTGGTCCTTTCCTTCTATCCTCAAAGCTAGAAAAGGCAAGGGAGGTCCTTCTCACCTCCTCTTCTGCCTCCCTCTTCCACTTCTAAGGACATTTATAATTACAAAACGCCTGGATAATCTGGGACAACTTCCTGATTTTAAGGTTAGCAACCTTAATTCCATCTGCAAATGTAATTCCTCTTTGTCATGTAAGGTAACATATTCATAGGTTTCAGGGATTAGGATATGGACACCTTGAGGGCAGGGTGAGGGGGCTATTATTCAGCCTACCACAGCCTGCAGTAAATGGTTCATAAATGGATACACAGATAAGGTGTCCAGTGGATCCTTACGGCGGCTGCTGTAGTGGATGACTATTGTTCTTGCCTGCCCAGTGTTTGTTCTCTTTCTTCTGGCAATGGCACCTTCATATTTCCAGGGCAGCTGCTTCCTCTTCCTCCCATTTCATACTGTCTTAGTGGGTATATGAGTTAAAGTAATGCTAGTTGCTGTAACACAGAATGCCCCAAGTTTTAGTTGCCTCAAAAAATAATTATTTCTTGCTCACATAAATGTCCAGTGAATATTTCTGGTTTGACTTCTGTCTTTCAAGTGGTTCAGAGGACTCAGAGACCCAGATTCCTTCCATCTTGTGACTTCACCATCTGCAACTCATAAGTGCCAATATCATGCAGGAATCCTCTTCAATCCATTCAGCTGGAAATGGAAATGAGCTTGAGCACTCAGGAGAGGTTTCTACAGGCCACATCAGGAAGTGGCATACATCACATCTGCTCACATTCTAAGGACTAGATGTCAGTCTTGTGACTAACCCTAATGAGAAAGGAGACTGGAATTGTGGTCCAGCCATGCCCAGGAAGACAAGGAAATGGGTAAGAAAATCATCTAGCCATTTCAGCCACAGTGAGAATATTAAATAATAGTGCCCAGGACTCTCACGGCCAAGGACTATGCTTGCGACCTAAGTTAAGTCAATCAGAAAATAAATCCTGAATGACCCTCAGCTAAAATGTATTCAGTTACAGGAGCCAAAACCCACAATTCAGCGGCATAATTGAGTAAGGGATCTTAGATTCAAAATAAGTTTGGGGATGGCAGGCCATGGCAGGTATGCCAGCTCACTGAAAGGATCAGGAAGCCAAGCCTCTTTTATTTTCTTGCACCACCATCCTTAGTATGCAGTGGAGATTCTCATGGTTATAGATTGGCTACTGCACTTTCAGGCATCACTCTTACCTTCCAGATAGAAAGAAGTAGAGGGTTGAAAAATTCTGCCCAGGACTTGAATTGTGTCACATAGACCCGCCTAACTGGGAGACCAGGAAATTACGTACTTTCATTTCCTAACTTCCAAGGGTGGAAGAAAGGAGAAGGGATTGGAATGGGTGCTGAGCGAACACCTGTCTGTTTGCACAACTGGAATCTTTGGAGCTGATTCATCCCTTATAAATCTTTAACTCTTAAAGGTGTTTGTTCCTGAACCTATAACACCCAGGGATCCTGAGCTGTTCTGTTGTTATTTCTTCAACTTGGCTCTTAAAGCTTCTCTTTTACTTCTCTGAGCTGTTATTTTTCCAATAAATGCCCTTTACTATCTTACTCTTTAAGAGTTAATTTATGTTGTTTGCCACCAACAAACCCTAACTGATATCACCTAATAAAGGATTCTGGTGTTTAAAGGTCCAGGAAGAATCAAGCTTAGGAATATTACTCTTTTTACAGTTCAGAATCCATTGGGCACTTAGCCCTGTGCATGAAGTATCCCAGCAACAATTTGGAACAGAAATTTTAAGAGAATATTTCGCAGTTTTGTTGAAGTATCCAAAATACATTTATTCGAAATGGAAATATTCACCCAACGGAACATTTAGGTAAAATGAGTTTTTCTCTTTCCATTTCTGAGATCCACTCTTACTTGCGCAGATTGGCTAGTGATTGGAGCTGGTTAAAAAATGGTGCAAATGGATTACTAGCATTTTGTTAATGAAACTCATCACTATTTAAATACAGTAATTTCATTAAACAATTGTCATTAACTCCAAGATCCTCTTGATGATTTCTTCCACACAACTCCATGAGAAAAGCACTTGAAAAAGAAAAAAAAATCTACCAGCTAAAATGTTTTCAGAATATAAAATGGGACAGAAGAAAAAGTAGAATAGCATAGACTCTCAGTAAACATTACATTTGCAAAAATGATGATGATAAATGATAGCATGATGAGAATGATGTCTTTAATAATATTATGAATACTACTTTAGATACATAATAGCCATCTAGAGGTGAATTTTAGAATCACAGAGTCCACTGCCTCATTTTAGAGATGAGAAAACTGAACGTCAACAAGGTAAGCATCTAGGTATGAAGAGAAGTGTGAGTTTTGGGCTATGAAGGAAAGAGGTCTACATGTGAGCAAAAGAAAAAAAAATTGAAAATTATTTTTCACCTTACATTGAGGCCAATCTGCAAAAATATTTATCATTTATTAAATGATTTGAATAAGAATTGAATAACAAATTGAAATTATTTCAGGTGCAAAATATTTAATAATGAATGTGTCTTTTGTATGTATCTCTGTGTGTATGTGTGTGTGTGTGTAGTGATGAGATTATTTATCATTAAGGACAGGACACTTTTCATAAAACTGAAGTTTCAGCATATGACACTGATTAAAAATATTATTATGGTAGACATAAAATAGACCAGTAAATTCTAATCAGGTTTAAAGTATATGAAAGAAAATGCAGCATTTTTGCCTAATTCAAGTTTGTTTACAAAACACCTGCAGCTATTCATAGCTCTTCTCCTGTAATTTAGAATGTAATTAATCATACACCATAAACCTGAAGAGAAAAACTGTGAGTGTAGTAAAAATTCAACTTATCTAGAATTTTGAAAACTGTAAAGAAAAGTTTTACGCAAGAATTCGGCAGGGACAATTAGGTCGTTGCCAGTCAACATTAAACAAATGCAAATACTTTAACAGGAGGAACATTTCCAGGCAAATTCTAGTCGGTTTGATTGATTATTTTTTAATACCTGGAGAAGATAGCACAGAATTGAGTGATAATGATTTATTTGTATCTTTTAAAGGTATTGGTGTGATTGAGGGAAGGGGGGGTGACATGAAATGAAGGGATATCGAGATGAGATTTAAGTCATGCATATAATGCAGGCATAATTATTTTCATGTTGGTTTTATAAAAACTCATAGGTCCCTTCTAATAAAGTAATCGTGTCCCAGAAAATGTAAATAAGGTAATAGTAAAGAAATAATAGACATAAAATACTTCTCTAGTAAATCAGAGACTTTTTTTCCAGCAGGGAAAAATACCTTAATGGAATCTCACTGTATCAGAAAGACATTATTTCCTCTAGAGTCGCAGGGTGCACATAGAGAATATTAGGAATTGTATCAATTGGGGCTATAAGTTGTAAGCAACACAATCTACTGAAGTTAGTGTAGGTAGAAAATGAATTTATTGAGAGCTAATATATTCTAATAAATCTTAAATTTCTTAGATCGCTCAGAGACTTGTTGGTCGGGCTGGAGAAACAGGCTCAGGACTAGCCTCTAGGAAGAAATCCTAGAACCACGCCACAGAACCGGCCTGAGCAGCGTGTCACCATGGTCACTACCACCTCCACATCAGCATCCCCAACCTGCTTCCTCCTGCAGTTCATCTCCCAGCTAAGTCCTACTTACGGGCATCTGACTCCTCAGACCAAGGTCACATGCCTTCAGCTTAACCACAGGGGAGTCTGAGAATGCAAGTTTTTTGTAAACTGCCCTGAGAAGATGGAGTTCACAATGTGGAGAACTATCAACAGACAGAGGGTGTTCAAGACCCTCTGGGAAGTCTGGTAGGCAGAATTCTAAGATGGCCCTTATGATCGCCACACCCTGGCATTATACCCATGATTGCTTACACAGCAAAAGGGATTTGCAGATTTAATTAAGAGTCCTAAATGGTTGACTGTGAGTTAACCAAAATGGTGGGCCTGACCTAACCAGGTGAACCCTTAAAAGGAAATGTGTCCTTTCTGAGAGGTGGTTTGAAGCATGAGAGGGGTTTTTCTGCTGTTCTTGAACACATAGGGTCCATGAGTTTGACATCTGCATGGAAATGAATTCTGCCAATGACCACAGTAGCTTGGAAGAGGACCCTAAGCCTCAGATGAGATGCAGACATCAGCCGACACTTTAATTTCAGACTTGTGAGACCCTGACCCTGAGAACCCAGTTACACCTGCCCAGACTCCTGACAGATAAAATTATGAGATAATAAATGGGTGCTGTTTTAAGCTACCAGCTTTCTGGCATTTTGTTATGCACATATGAAATTAATACAGGCAGCTACAAATGACAGGTATCTCCCACAGGTATCATGTATCAACAATGGGGTGGTAGATTCTTAATAATCTTGTTACACATTTCTAAAAGGCAAAATAATTGTAGTAAACCTAATTTATATTTTGATTTAAGACCATTGTTAAATGCTGTTTAGCTGTTGTTAAAAGGTTACTCTCTGGTATAAACTGAGATTTAGAATAAAAGAAAACAGTTACTTAACAATATTTTTTTGTATTAGAATGTATTATCTTCAATATACTAAGATTTTATTATTATGGTAAAAATTACACAAGTTTGTTTTTATAAAACCCACAATGAAAATATTTACTTTGAAGGAGGAGTGTAAGAAAAAGAGGGAAAATGAACAAATTAATAAGGAGGCCAATCAACTTTCTGATTGAGGAACAATGGTATAAATGTATCAAATCACATGGTTTTATACAGCCTACCTGAGGTTAAGAAGAAGTTATCCTAGAATAGGAAGAGACATGTTCTTTTTCTTCTCCCTTAGTAGTTTCTTTAATGACATGTATAAAATGAGAGCAGAAGTCTTAAAAAGATAGAGTCCATCTTTAAAACTGGTTGAAATCAGGTCAGTCTGTCTCATTAAAAAAAGAAAACAGGTAGTGGTTTTGATATGAAATGGTTTAAAGCTCAAAAGAAAACAAGAAAAACCAGAAAAAACATGTATGAACAAAGTCCGGAGAGATATTACAGGAGAGCTATGGGAAAATCTGTTCTCCCCACACATACCCCCACACCACCTTTGAGGCCTGAACATCAACCTGACATTTTTTTGTTGTTGTTGTTGTTTATTTCACATAGTTTATTGAAGTATAGTTGCTCTACAGTTTTATGTTACAGGTGTAACAGTATAGTGATTCACAAATTTTAAAGGTTATACTCCATTTTTATAGTTATAAAATATTGGTTAAGGTCGCTGTGTTGTACAGTATATCCTTGTAGCTTTATTTTATACCTAATACTTTGTACCTCTTATTCCCCTCCACTTGTATTGCCCCTCCTCCCCATCACTCCCCCCAATGGTAACCACAGTTTGTTCTCTATGTCTGTGAGTCTGCTTCTTTTTCATTATATGCACTAGTTTGTTGTACTTTTTGGATTCCATATATAAGTGATATCATACAGTATTTGTCTTTCTCTGTCTGACTTATTTCACTTAGCATAATGCCCTCCAAGTCCATCCATGTTGCTGCAAATGGCAGAAATCCATTTTTATGGCTGCATAGTATTCTATCGTGTGTGTGTGTGTGTGTGTGTGTGTGTGTGTGTGTGTATCACATCTTCTTTATCTATTCATATGTTTCTGGACACTTAGACTGCTTCCATTTCTTGGCAATTGTAAATAATGTTGTTATGAACATTGGGATGCATGCATCTTTTCAAATTAGTGTTGTTGTTTTCAGATATATACCCAGGAATGGAACTGCTGGCTTGTATGGTGGTTCTATTTTTAGTTTTTTGAGAAACCTCCATACCATTTTCTACAGCGACTGCACCAATTTACATCTCCACCAACAGTGTACAAGGGTTTCCTTTTCTCCACATCCTCACTAACATTTATTGTTTGTTTGCTTTGTGAGAGAAATTTTATTTAATGTCTCACGCAAAGACATAGTAAAGCCAAAGTTAAAACATTTAAAATCTTTCTGTTTTCATTTGATTTTGTATTTATTTAGGCCTTAAATATTGCCATCATTTGGCATTAGAAAAATGGAACATTGTCTATAGGTGATCTCCACATTCTGGCATAAAGATTAACCATTTTATGAGATGGAGGGTTGAAGGAATGGGGAGTTTTAGTCATTTAATCATCAACCTGACATTTAATGACTTCTTTGAGAACAGAAGAATTTATGACCATTGTTCCTAAGCAAGACATGCTAAAGATTTCTGCATCTGAGATGTATGAATATCTGTGTATTCTCTATTTAGGATAAATGTCTGAGAGTAGAAACTAAACATTGCCATTGGCGACATGTGGCTATGGAGTACCTGAAGGCTGGGGGGACCAAAATGAGCTTGGCTCTAAGTGTGAAAAGACACGTCAGACTTTGAAAACTTGGTACAGGAAAAAACAAAACCAAAAAACCCTCGTTAATAAGTTTTATATCAATTATGTGCTGAAATTGTATATTTTTTACATATTAGTTAAATAAAATACACAGTTGGCCCTTGAACAAGTCGGGGGTTAGGGGCACCTACCCCTGCTGCACAATAGAAAATCTACATATAGTCCTCCCTCAGTATCCTGGAGCATTGATTCCAGGACCCGCCGTGGATACCAAAATCCAGTGATGAGATCAAGTCCCAGGTCAGCCCTCTGAATCCGTGGTTCCTCATCCACGGATTTAACCAACCACACACTGTGTAGTACTGCTCTTATTGAAAAAACTCCCTGTATAAGTGGACCTGCACAGTTCAAACCCTGTTGTTCAAGGATCAACTGTATTAATACAATTCATTTCACCTGTTTCTTTTTAGAATCTCGTCATTCTTGCTGCCTCAGAAAGATGTATGTTCAGGGTCAATGAGAATTAGAACTGGCATTTGTTCCTAACTGTTGGGAAATTCTCTTTTCTACCAGAGTTGTTGAGAAAGCTAGAATATACACCTGAAACCTTCAAAAAACCATAGTCTAATTATTAGAGATGAACCCACTGGAGAATGGGGCCAATTGACTAGATGAATCACCAAAGTCATTTGAAGCCCTGAATTTATGTGAAAACTAGCTTTACTTCTGGCCTGTTTAGGAATGTGAATCAATAAATCCCCTAGGCCAGTTAAGGTTCAATTGTTTTAACCATTTGCAATTGAAAACATCCCAATTGATATAATTATTAAGATATCTATAATTATCTAAGATATCTATCTGATATAATTATTAAGATATTTACAGCATATTCAAATCATCCCCACAAGGATCTAGGAAGAAAAGCTCTTCTAGGTGTTGCTATTATTAGCCTATAGACACAAATTATTTTGAACATTTTGAAAAGAAAGCACAGTCTCCAAGTACTTAGAATAAAATCAAACCCATAAAGCGAAATGTGTCCAATTTTGATCCTGTAGCTATTAGAATACCAGAGAATGTTAACAGTTTATTGAACAACTCAAGTAAATAGATTCGGCACATTATTATTCAAGCAGTTCCAGTCATTTACATTAGGGGCTCTTCAAGTTTTTAAGCCATGAAATACTTTTTTCAAAATAACTGTATATAAAAAGTTATGTACGAACACAAAATGAATGTTAGTAAAGTCAAACATCTCCTATAATAGATTTTTATTATAGTATTATTTGCAAGTTCAAGATGGACTACCAAATGCAATATGTCAGCAGTTGCTAGGAGAAAAATAAGCCAGAGGTCTTTTTGCAAGACTCAGCTTTAAGTATTAGAGAGACTGTGAATTAGAAAAGCCTAAGCAACGATAGTAGGTAAACAATTCACTATTATTACAGGAACATGGAGCCAATGTTTAATTAACTATACCTAAAGAAGGAAAAAAGGCAAACTTAATAAAGCAAAAGAAAATTCCCAAATCACTTGCCTTTGACACAAATTCTCTGCAATCAATCTGGCTCTACCCTAATGTCAACTGCCTAATCTCAACTCCCAAAGTGGAGGGTTGGAGGTCATTACAGAAGACCAGTAGTGGGTAAATATAGAGTTGAGCGTTCGTGTTGAGGCTAATTCTTATAATTATAGGGCTGAGGGCTCACGTGGTTAGAGGGTCACGTTTACTCCCCTGTCTCTCCTCCATCTAACCCAGTCCCCAGTCCTCACCCCCTGCCATAATCTCTTCCTTCTGTATCGCTTTCACTGCCCCCATCACTACCCCCTTATCCCACTGAACTATTCTGGCTGAGGTATCAGAGTAGCTGACACGGTCAGAGCTGGTAAAGAAGGATGAATGACCCTATTTGCCTCAAATTAAAGGAAACCTCCAGAAACGATTTCAGAGAGTCCACACTCCTCTGAAATATCTGGAACCCTAAAGATTCTCTCTGGACTATACGGACCTTCAGCCAACCTGCCTGCATCACTTATTTTCCTCCTGCCTCCTAGCACTGAAATATTTGCTATCATATAGGAAGGAGAATCATGTAGCTAAGTGTAAGATTATGTGTAGACACGAAAAAGAAAAATAATATAAAATTAACATCCAGAAATTCACCACATGGGCTCCTGATTATCAATCATTTAATCTAATAATAAAAGTTTTTGCATCACTTCTCTTAGGACTACTAACACAGATGTAAACATTCAATGCCTCTTAAAAATGTCAAGTAAAAATTTGCTTGTTAAGCAACTCCAGTATTATTTGTACAAATTTCTCAAACAGATAGTTAATAAGAGTTAATCAGCACCTAATATCTATCATGGAGCCAGAATATACAAAATATAACGGAGGGAATCATCTGAAAACGTTCATTCCAAGGGATGAAAACAAGCCCATGCAAAGCAGAGAATGGCACGCGTAAAGCTGTTCAGCTCAGCGTTCAATCAGTAGTATGAATTGAGCACCTACTGTAAACCACATTGCATGAGGCACTAAGAATTCCCACAGTAGGAACAAAAATCTCTCCAAGGGGCATACAAAGATATAATTCCCTAGTGGTCTAGTCTTGGGATTGTGTTGCATTTAAACTTTGATCTTTTCTTCTGTTACTCACAAAAGTTCTTGACTGTTGTAATATGTGATTCAGGAGAATTTTATTTTATTTTTTTAACCTCTTTATTGGAGTATAATTGCTTTACAATGGTATGTTAGTTTCTGCTGTATAACAAAGTGAATCAGTTATACATATACATATGTTCCCATATCTCTTCCCTCTTGCGTCTCCCTCCCTCCCACCCTCCCTATCCCACCCCTCTAGGTGGTCACAAAGCACTGAGCTGATCTCCCTGTGCTATGCGGCTGCTTCCCACTACCTATCTATTTTATGTTCGGTAGTGTATATATGTCCATGCCACTCTCTCACTTTGTCACAGCTTACACTTCCCCCTCCCCATATCCTCAAGTCCATTCTCTAGTAGGTCTGTGTCTTTATTCCCGTCTTGCCCCTAGGTTCTTCATGACCTTTTTTTTCCCTTAGATTCCATATATATGTGTTAGCATATGGTATTTGTTTTTCTCTTTCTGACTTACTTCACTCTGTATTACAGACTGTAGGTCCATCCACCTCACTATAAATAACTCAATTTTGTTTCTTTTTATGGCTGAGTAATATTCCATTGTATATATGTGCCACGTCTTGTTTATCCATTCATCTGTTGATGGACACTTAGGTTGTTTCCATGTCCTGCCTATTGTAAGTAGAGCTGCAATGAACATTGTGGTACATGACTCTTTTTGAAGTATGGTTTTCTCAGGGTATATGCCCAGTAGTGGGATTGCTGGGTCGTATGGTAGTTCTATTTGTAGTTTTTTAAGGAACCACCATACTGTTCTCCATAGTGGCTGTATCAATTTACATTCCCACCAACAGTGCAAGAGGGTTCCCTTTCCTCCACACCCTCTCCAGCATTTATTGTTTGTAGATTTTTTGATGATGGCCATTCTGACTGGTGTGAGATGATATCTCATTGTAGTTTTGATTTGCATTTCTCTAATGATTAATGATGTTGAGCAACCTGCTGAGGAGAATTTTAATTACTCTTGGTCCTTTGCAATATTCAGGCACTCTGAAGCTTCTGGGAACATCTTACACTTTGCCCAAATAGATCCCTCTCTCATTCTTACTCTCTAATCCCTGCCATTTGGTCTCTTGATTATTTTCTCTCCTTGTTGATAATTTTCTTCCTGCTATATGTTTAAATAGATCTTGACATCAGGGATCCTCTGATACAATGAAGTAAGAAATCTACATAAATATTTCAATACTGGGTGACACAGATAGGCACAAGTTTCCATGGAAATATAAAACAGAGAACAACTCATACCGGGCTGGGAGAGGAGGCTGGGGTCAGGGACAGAGTTAGGAGGGCTTTGTGATAAAGAAATGCCCTTATCCCAGGTGAATCTCTCCTGAAAAAAACCTAGGTCAAAACTTATGAAAGGCCAATGTTTTTGTCTCCAATTACAAAATGCATTCAGTTTTATCGAACACTATTTTCCTTTAAAAAAATAAACAAAACTCTCCCAAGTTCTTGACAGTACTTGATAATTACTGTACACATAGTTCCCTCAAGTTCTATTTCACTGGCATGCATTAAGGTGGCCTTTTCCATTTGCTGTCACTTCCTTCACAAATATCAACAAAAACATATGCCTCTATTAGGAAATACACACACACACACCCTAAAACAAAAAGCTATAAAATCTGTAACACATCAAAATTCAGAAGGAGCTACAGCAAAATATAAGATGAATATGACTTAAATTTATAAATCTTCAAGCAGTATTAAACTCACCTTTTTAGATTTTCACAATTTTTCCTCTTGCTTAATATATTCAGAAATAAATAAATATGTATATACAAACAAACAAAAACCTCTAGGAGCCTGTTCCCATTCTTAAAGTCAGGTCTGAGAAGCTCTTAAATTTGACCTCATCATGGCTGTGAAGTCAGAAGGATACAGACTAAGTGATTTATCACACATAGTAGCTTTACTTTAAAATGCACCAAAAACAGAAATTCAAGGTGTAGATTGTAATATAATTTTCAAGACTATTTAAGAACCCCTTCCCTCCCTACCATGGAACTACACAGTTATTCAATAAATGTCAGGTGAATAAATATTATCCTTTAATGGATATTTCATTAGCCTGACACAAGCTGGAGCACACTGTTCTTTGTCACACAGGTACATTTCTTGCTATAAGATGATAAATTTTAGGAAACACGGTGCATAATGGAGAATTCATTGTTCCAGAAGAGATGCGCATAACGTATAATCTTGTAAATTAATTCTGCCTGGGCTACATTCCAGTATTCTAGAATAATTATTAGCAAAGGAAAGCTACCAAATGGCAGGAAAAAAAGAGTTCACATCCTGCTACACTCCCCCTCCCATAGCCCAGAATTTTGTCAAGACCCCACAAGAAGTCTCTTTTTTTCCCTTCTAAGTAGTAATTTCATTAAAATACATGCTGCAAACGAAGATGTGAGTGGGAAAATGAGTAGTAAAAAGTGGCCAAAAATGGAGTTCTAGAAACCATATGGTAAACAACTGCTGATAAATATGAACATCCTGGCAAAGTTAAGGGTGCTTGTCAGTGCAGAAAAATTATTCATTAATATCCTTTTATTAAAGTTATAGATGCTGAAGCCTAATTCTTCCTTAAGCTTTTACCTTCCGCTTATTATTCTATTTAAAAATCTAGCAAATATTTACAACCACTTGTTAAGGAGATTGGAATAATGCTGGTTAATTGCCACTTATACCCTTGGTAACCTAAACACCTTCAAATATTGTAAACATTATTTATAAATTTAATATATTCTATTTTCTTTTAAGTTAAAAATGTCTGATTGGCAAACCCTTCCAAATACTTAAGTAATTCAGATATATCAAATTAACTTTATGACTATGATGAAATTTGAGTCCTCTTAATATTCAAATACTGTATATAACCTTACTAAGGTTTTATATATATATACCAAAACCAATTATTCAATACACATTTGAAACTGAAATTATAAGACTGTCACTCAAAGATTCCAGATTTCCTCAAACATATAAAAGCCAAATTATGCACACATTCCTACATAACAAGATTAATACTATGGTTCTGACTCTTAAACATTTTTATACTAATCCTAAATATTCCCATAGTTAAAAGATGCTTCTGTCTCAGGAAACCACTGCATTCTCAGTTAACTTAGGTGACTTTTGACTCGTAATTTTTTCTTTTCTTTTTTTCTTTTTTGGCTGCGTTGGGTCTTCGTTGTTACACACGGGCTTTCTCTAGTTGCAGCGAGCGGCGGCTACTCTTTGTTGCAGTGCGCGGGCTTCTCTTTGTGGTGGCTTCTCTTGTTTTGGAGCACGGGCTCTAGGGCGTGCGGGCTTCCATAGTCATGTCACGCAGGCTCAGTAGTTGTGCCTCGAGGGCTCTAGAGCACAGGCTCAGTAGTTGTGGCGCACGGGCTTAGTTGGTCTGCGGCATGTGGGATCTTCCCAGACCAGGGCTCGAACCTGTGTCCCCGGCACTGGCAGGCATATTATTAACCACTGCGCCACCAGGGAAGTCCCTTGACTAGTAATTTTAACTGGCAGTGAGATCTACAACTTTAAACATCCAGGGCAATTCTCACCACATGCTATTTAGATGCTTATTATTTGAGGAGTTACCTACCTATCTCTGGCCATACTATCATGTCATTATATATGCTTAAGTACCCTATGGCAAGAGATTTTGACCAAATATAATTTTCAATTTACAGAATTCCAAAAGCTCCACTTCTTACTGCACACACCTCATGGTCCAAGATACCAGTGGAGTCTTTACAATCACCTAGGGGGTCCTATGCAATCTGGGCCCTATTCCCATTCCCATACCCACCCATTTCCTCTCTCATCTAATCTCCTACTACTCTCTCCCTTTCACCATCCGCATCAGTTTTCTAGCTGCTTTTGGAACTGGTCCAACGTGCTCATGCCTCAGGACCATTGCACTGGCTCTTCCCTCTGCTTGAAATAGTCATCTCCCAGATGTACGCATGGCTTGCTGCCTGACCATCTATCTTCAGGTCTTTGTTCACCTATCACCTTCTCAAAGAGGCCTATTCTGGTTACCTCACTGAAAACTGCAACCCTGCCCTCTCTTTACCCTTCTCACTCAATTCCTTTCTCTTCTCCCTCTCAGTCACTCAACACATCTGACAGACTATATGCTTTAATTATTTACTCGATTATTGCCTGTTTCTCCAAAGCTCCACGAGGGGCGGGATTTTTTTCTTTTTTATTTAGTGCTGAGTCCTCATCGCCAAGAGCAGTGCCTGACACATAGAAGGTTCCCAAAAATATTTGTCAGATGAATGAATGAATGAGTGGAATAAAGAAGCTGGCTTCTGGGTGCCAGGGAGAGAGCCCATGTTGCTATTATTGCTTTTGGAGAGAGGAGCATTATCCTTATAAAGATGCAAAGCTGTACAAGCACTTCAGCAACGGCTTCTGCAAGCAAGGTGCAGATTGACAAACAGTCTTTCCTGTTCCTCCCAGTAGGCCTGGATCTACCTCTGCCTATTTCTAACCACTACTGGTGGTAATCATTCATGTTTAAAAGTGAGGTTACATTTCTTTTAAAATGTTCCTTAATCAGAATGTTCACGCTTTATAATCAGCCTTATCCCTTAATTAGTCCAAAGTGGTGACTGAAGTTTACACCCCAGTGCAATTCGTTTGGCCTCTTTGCTGCAATTTCCTCTTTTGTCATTTGTTCCATTAACCATGAGCGGGGCTGAGAGAGGACTAAATTGTTTTCTCATGACAGAAGGTCTGAATAGAATAATTAGGCCAGTGAGTTCCCAGAGTGCAAAGGCTAAATTTTCTTTCTTGGATATGTACCGCATATCTGCAAACTACAGCACAGCGAGTTATCAAATAGTCTGCAATGTTCCCATGTGTTACTCCCTCTGAGGGTAGTCAGAGGGGCTTGGTACAGATCAGAAAGGATTCACCTACATGTTTATTGCACCGGAGGGAGCTCTGTGAGGGGAAACTATTCCTCAACTTCAACTTCTTTTATTACTATTAATATAGAAACAAAGCAAAAGAAGAGCTGACTCTGTGGCTTTCCCTGTTCTGAGTATCTGGCCAACTGTTTATCTTTTTATGGAAAGAACTAGGCTGGAGGGTGAGGGCTGAAACCACTTGTCATTTATTTTGCTGTATCAGTATTCATTATATGGGAGTAAGTACATCTTGCCCTGACTTGTACCACCCAGGGGAAGACCAATTAAATTCCTTCTGTAAAGACAATTCCCAAATGTCCTATAGACTAAGCCAACTTGGCACTTCCGCCACTGCGGTGTGGGCAGTGAGAAGCCCCATGAAAATACGTACCTGGGCTCGAGGAAATGCCTAATGGCACCAATGAAGAAAAAGTAAGGCAGAATTTGGGGGTTTTCAAAGCCATGCTTTCTTTGAATTCTGTTTCACTTAAACCAAAATGTAAACATGTAGTATTTGAAGGTCTGTGGATGCCATATTTGGTAACAGGAATTCCTCCATTTCCACAGGAAGAGATAAACCAAAGAATGGGTTTTAATCTATGGATTACACTTTCTACAGTGGGTATTATCCAGTGTATTTAGAGAAAATGAGATCCTTTTTGAGACTAACCCTAGATAAGCAAGAGATTTTCTAGCTCTTAAGAGATGAAAGTTTAGCTTTACATCTGGACAGACCAACTCTTGTTTTGGAAAAACCATTTGAATGGGCCTTTCAGTTTTGCTGATATAAATAAAATACAGATCCATAGCCTAGAAAAGAACTGTGAGGTCATTACTTACCAGAACGCAGGTCATGAAAGTGAATCAGACACTATAGCATCACTTTTCTATCTGCTTTTTACTTTTATATATTATGGTTCAGGGTGATAGCTATCTCTTAATTTTATTAAAAATAGAGTTTTTGATTCTCTTTATCATTTTTCTTGTTGTTTCAGGGTAATTTATGAGAGGATAATGTGGCAAAATAATTTTATTATGTCATTAAAACTGGAAGTGATATGCCATGGATATCATTTTAGATATTTGTCTTACCACTACAGCAACTCTATAAGGTGGGTAAACTAGGAAAGATAAATTGTATTAAAATAAACAGAATTGAAGAGGTTTCTTCCTTTGGGGAATAGGCATACAAAAATTAACTCAAAATGGATCAAAGACCTAAAAGTAAGAGCTAAAACTATGAAACTCTTAGAATAAAACATAGGGGAAAAGCTTAATGACATTAGATTTGGTAATGATTTCTTGGATATGACACCAAAAGCAAAGGCAACAAAAGCAAAAATAGACAAGTGGGACTACGTCAAACTTAAAAACTTCTGCATATCAAAGGAAGCAAGCAACAGACGAAAAGGCAACTTATGGGATGGGAGAAAATATTTGCAAATCATATATCTGATAAGAGATCCATAACCGGAATATATAAAGAACTCCTAAAACTCAACAGTGGAAAAACAGCCTGGTTAAAAAAAATGGGCAAAGAACTTGAATAGGCATTTCACCAAACAAGACATACAAATGTTTAATAAGCACACAAAAGATGCTCAACATCACTAATCATCAGGAAAATGAAAAACACAGTGAGATATCACCTCACACCAAAAATAACAAATAGTGAGAGGTGCAGATCTGGAAAAATTGGAACATTTGCACGTTGCTGATGGGAATGTAAAATGGTACAACTGCTGTGGAAAACAGCATGGTGGTTCCTCAAAAAATTAAGCATAGAATTACCATTCTATTGCAATTCCACTTCTGAATATATATCCAAAAGAACTGAAATCCAGGACTCAAACAGATATTTGTACACACATCCATGTTCATAGCAGCATTATTCACAATGGCTAAAAGGTGGAAGCAACCCATGTGTCCACTGATGGATGAATGGATAAACAAAATGTGGTGTATATATATACAATGGAATATTATTGTCTTAAGAGAGAAGGAAATTCTGACACATGCTACAACATGGATGTGTTGAAGACATTATGCCAAGTGAAATGAGCCAGACACAAAAGGACAAATATTGAGGTACTTCAAGCAGTCAAATTCATAGAGACAGGAAAGAGAATGGTGGCTACCAGGGACTAGGGGAAGAGGGGGATGGGGAGTTATTGTTTAATGGGTACAGGGTTCCAGTTTGAGAAGATTAAAAAGTTCTTAGAGATAGATGAGGCTGATAGCTGTACAACAATATGAACATACTTAATGCTACAGAACTTAAAAATGGTTAAAATGGTAAATTTTATGTTATTTATGTTTTACCACAATAAAAAAAAATCCCTCAACTACCCCTTTCTTTTTCTCCTCTCCTTTATATAGTTAAGCATATAAAGAGTGTTTTCTTTCTCTTTTTATGTTCTCCTACCCATTCATCCTGTAGCCTACTTCAGTCTGACTTTTATCTTCTCTACACCATCAAAACAGCTCTAGATGTGTAGGTTGTCAATGACCTCACAACCCTAAATCCAGCAGGTATTTGTAAGACCTCATTTTATGTGACCCACAGGCATGTGATATATTTGATCAGCTCCTCTTTTCTGAATTCTGCTTCCCCTTGGCTCCTATGCAGCAGCCCTGTCTCAGGTTTCCTAGATCCTCTGTCTCATTTGCAGGCTCATTCTTCTCAACAGCCTCATCATGTGCCACGTTTCTACTTTCTCTCTGAGGTACAACATACAAGTCTCTCTTTAGTACCCACCATCCCTGCCACAGGGCCTTGACACATGCTATAATCTTAAATAATTTTCAGCTTAATTATCACTTCTTCAGGGAAGCCAGCTCTTAAGTCTCGAAATAGGTCAAATCTTCCTAGTTATTCTTATTGCCCTCTATACCTCCATAGCATCTCACACAGGCTCCAGATGCACAGGCTCAGCAGCAGTAACCCACGGGCCTGTGCTCCGCAACGAGAGAGGCCACAACAGTGAGAGGCCTATGTACCGCAAAAAACAAACAAACAAACAAAAAAACCTCTGTCCTTAATGAAATTACAAT
The DNA here is from genome assembly GCF_059928025.1 of Delphinapterus leucas. Lineage (NCBI taxonomy): Eukaryota > Metazoa > Chordata > Mammalia > Artiodactyla > Monodontidae > Delphinapterus > Delphinapterus leucas. The sequence goes on from NC_143139.1 coordinate 60,203,322, forward strand.
ACAATGCAGTTAGAGAGATAAGACATTCAAGAAATAATTAGGAACACATGAGGCATTATATGAACTAAAATCTCAGCTATCTGTCCATCAACATTGCCAAGTATCCAGAAAATTTCCAAAACCACAAGTAAGGGGGAAGGTATTCTCGACTTTCTGTGCCTCCCCCTTCCCACCTCCTTGTGAAATGTGACCTCTTTTCTCTTTCTTCTATAGCTCCTACATCTCTATATTTGTAACTTTTGCCAAGAACTTTGCACAAAGTACTTTTTCAATGTGGTTATGTATCAAGTACACGTGCTCTGCACAGAGTAGGGGGTTAATAGTTTTCAAATGAATGAATTACCAAAGCAAAAGGAGAATGGTAATTAGTGTCTCAAAACTGTTTTCATTTTGTGCCAAAACCAAGAGGTGTCAATAGAGGACAGAAAAGACAGGAAAAAAATGAATCAGAGAAAGGGATATTTCAGAGATGAATGGCAGCAACCTCGGTAGTAACAGAGAGGTAGCCCTTGACTCTCAGGAAGGTAAGATAAGAGACGAATGTTAACAGCCAGCGTGGTACTTCAGTGGCCTTCAAAGACCAAGGCACAGGCCATTTCTAGGAAGTATAGCAAGTAGAAGAGGAAAAGGGCAGAGAGGTGGAAGCAGATGAAGAAACCCCTGAGGGAGTTAATGTGGTACCAGGACCAGAGTGTGGGCTGAAGGGTGGGACCCACTTATCACACAGGAGTCAGATGGCAACATCATTCTATCCCATACCGCATAGGGCTTTATCTCTTCCTATAACTCTACCAATCTCACAGTGTAGTATTATTTCATACTCCTAAGGATCGCCCTGAGTCAGCCCTTAAATATCATATGATGTTAAATATACTGTTATTAACAAGGCAGGGAAAGAGATAGTTATCGCCAAGATCCATCAGCTGGTTTACCGTGAGCTCGATTATTTATACAACTTACGTCATTGCAACCTCTTATCGAGCTAGTAACGTGGATTCTGTTATCATTCTTGTTTTACATTTGGAAAACCATCCATTGTGCTGGTAAATGTTTAATAACTAAAAAATCCCTAATTTATAGTGTTTGCCAATTTCTATGGTATAAATACTCCCACATTGGCCAATTTTAAGCTACCATCATTACATCACTGAATGCAGAGCTGGGGAGAGTTGCAAATGGCACACTGTTGTGTAGAATGATTCAGTATATATACAGTATACATATGTAGTTAGTATAGTATATACAATATTTACATGCACAATAGATGGAAATAGCTCCAAGAGCATATGTAACAGCATAACAGCAAAATAGTAAAATGATTAGGAAATGACGAGTTTGGAGTGTTTATTAACTTTATTTTAAATGTTATTTAATTGTAAATTTACTTACCTAAATTGTAAATTGAATTTTTAATGGCTATGTTTAACAACCAGCTCGCAAAGTTCCTGAAAATTTAATAATTAGCTTTGATGAGACAGTGAGCTAGCTGGCTCCAGCATACCTCTGTCAGCCCACGGTCACTTGGAACGCACTCACAATTTCTAACCATTCCTGGAAAAGGGTGGATTGTAAAAAATCTTGTCTCTTTAAATCAAGGACTGAATCCTGTATTTTAAAACTCTGTCCCCAGGACCTTCAGAAGATAGCCAGAGAGTAGGTAATCAGAGTCCCATTGTGGAAAAGTCTAGGACACTAAGGTAAGCAGATGAGACACGAGGGTCATCAGCAAGCAGATATTAGTGTGAGAATCAGTATGTGGCCACAGAAAGCAACCACTTTAAGTAGACCAAGACAATATAAAGACAAATCTTATATATTTAGAGAGCGCTGAAATTAAGCCTGGAGACGAAGAGTTTTGAACTTATAGGACAGGGGAGGCAAATGGTTGCGCTTGACTGATGAAATGCTTGCCTCTCCAACGTCTAGCCCCTGTTACCCATATTTTTGTCATTGGGAGCAGCCTACAAGCTTTGGGGATGCTGACACCAATTCTGACTCTAAGGATACAGCATATTCTTAGGGGCTGAGAAAATCAGATTACTCCTACCACCTGGCCCCCGATGCATGTTTGGGCCAGCAAGACAGCAGGGAGGGTTTGCTGGAGCTTTGGAGTAAATAGTAATTTACTCTTTGGGAAGTGGAAGTATGTAGAACTAGGAGTTATCAGCATCCGTATCGGGACCATAACAGCTCAGCATTCCTCAACCTGAAGCTGATAATACTGAATGTTAGAGACAAGGAAACAAAACAGGTCCTTGGTGATGCAGTTGTGTGCCTGGATCAAACCAATCCTGATACCTACATACTTCTGGACTTCCAGTTCTGTGAGCCAGTAACTCTACTTTATGGCTTAAGCCAGTTTGAACTGTGTTTTCTGATATCAGTGACTCAATACATTATAACTGAGACTAACTTCAGTGTGATCAAAATAGGTGTTCATTGAGAGGGGAACCTGGGTAAACATGTCACAGAAACCAAAGAAGTGAAAACTCAGAGAGGGCTGGAGTAGCTGATAAAAATGACACAAGTGTCTTTCAGCAGAAGTGCCGTTGAAGGAAAAGTAGATGTGATAAATGAGGAAAAGAATAGGCCTTGTCATCTGCAAGGAAGGCGTGGCTGGCTGGGGAGGAATGAGCTAGGACCTGCTGAGCATGACCCTGCCCTTTCCCCCATCTGACAGGCATGGAAAGGAATTCATTCATTTCCTGGTGAGCAGAGGCAGAAGCTCTGCCCGTTGCATCAGCTTGCTGTGCCAGCCTGGAGTCTGCTCGTAATTTTTTTTTTTTATCCTGAAGATCATTTTGCATTTTAATAAAAAAGAATTTACGTCAGGAAATAGTCATTTACAAACCTTGAAGTGTTTTTGCCTGGATCTGGAGTAAGAATGTCTTAAGAAGAGGTTTGTAAGGTCTTCATAACAAAGTGTTATTTACAAAAAAAAAGAACATTAATAGGTTACGTAATATTTAAAAACTTTGAACCAGGGGCTTCCCTAGTGGCGCGGTGGTTGAGAGTCCGCCTGCCGATGCAGGGAACACGGGTTCGTGCCCCGGTCCGGGAAGATCCCACATGCCGCCGAGCGGCTGGGCCCGTGAGCCATGGCCGCTGAGCCTGCGCGTCCGGAGCCTGTGCTCCACAGCAGGAGAGGCCACAACAGCGAGAGGCCCGCGTACCCCCCCACCGCCCCCCTAAAAAAAACCCTTTGAACCAAAAATCGCTACCAGTCTTTTTTTTTTTGCGGTACGCGGGCCTCTCACTGTTGTGGCCTCTCCTGCTGTGGAGCACAGGCTCCGGACGCGCAGGCTCAGCGGCCATGGCTCACGGGCCCAGCCGCTCCGCGGCATGTGGGATCCTCCCGGACCGGGGCACGAACCCGTGTCCCCTGCATCGGCAGGCGGACTCTCAACCACTGTGCCACCGGGGAAGTCCCCGGTACCAGTCTTTTTGACTGCAGGGAATCCCTGCCAAGGTAACTTGACAAAGTCGGCATAATTCTGTGAACAGAAAAGGAAGCCTTGATGGGTCTAATGATCCAAAAGTGGGTTTTCATCGAGAAGTACAATTGGAGTGTGAGTGCGTTCTCATGAAAACTTCAGCCCTCATTCAGTTGCATATAAAAGCCCTCAAAGAGAACACACAGTACAGCAATGTTTTGTAAAAAGGCAACAATACGATTTGTACAGAGCCTGGCGTCTAGTCCTATAGATCATCCTTTGCCCCCTCTGTCCCCAGCACTCGTAATCAGATATGGTAGCTAGAGGAAGTGAATGCCAAGTTGTAAAAATAGAAAACGGGTAATGGGAAGTTCTCTCCAATGTGCACCTGAAGAAATACAGGGGAGATAGATGTGAATAAGCCAAAGTGCTAAGTAATCCGCACATCAGGCATAGATTATTACATAGCCATGAACAAACTTCTTTGGAAAATTTGCCTTGACTAACAAATGTGATTTGGGGGGGGGGGGTTGACATTCTGTAATCAGTTTAAAAAATGTCTAGAATCCAAGTCAATGTACCTAAGAAGCCAATCAAAATCAGAGCTGTGTGATACCCTCAGACTGGAGATGTTACTCTTCCACAATTCCACAACCGGGCACTTGCCCCACACCCTCGGTGGCTCCACTGTTGCAAGTACATAGAAATAGAGCTAATGGAGCAAAGAGAAAAGCAAAATGAATACACAGCAAAAATCGCGAACTTAAATGGTAAACTCCTCAGAAGCATGCCCCGTCCAATTTTCTAGAGGAAATAAAGGAAAAGTGTCGGAACTGCCCTTAATACTACAAACTGTGCAACTATTTGTTCCTGGCCCTAACGTGCTAGCTGTTCAGCTAGTTTTCCTGAAATAATGATTTACAATTGCAGACAGTCTAGCAGTAATTTTAGGTACCACAGCCTCTGCTGATACTTTTCAGATGTTTTCCTTGTGATAAGTTCCCTTTTTTCCTATTAAGTTTACTGCTCTGGTGTCTCTTCCCCTTCTTCCAAGAGTCTGAAAATTCTCCTGCAAGCCTACATCAGCATCTGATCCATATGCTATTCTCCCCCCTCACCAAGAACCTGGAACGGGGCAAGAATTCATCCCTGTGTGTACCCCAGAATACTCTCAGTTATCTGAGGCCTGGGAGTTTCAAGGCCAAAGCCAGGCAGAGCTGGCTGAACCAAGACTAGAGCCAGAGTCCCCTCAACCATGGAGGATATTCCAGTACTCAAAGGAGCCTCTTTGCACATCTGGGAAAGACCAGAAGTGATTTCTAATCAACAAAATATAAAAATGGGGGGATATTATTGTTCATTCTTTTACTTTTTGACCTGCCTTTTTCTAATAAGAATTTGGGGCAAACTTGTCATCACATGACCTTATCAAAGAGGCAAAGTGTCATATGGAGGCAGTACAGACCCTGAAGTTGGACAGAAATGGGTACAAATGCAAGTTCATTCAATGACCAGCTCTGTGACTTCCGGCAAGTGACTTCATCTCTCCAACACTTGTTTTCCTTTGCTATAAGAAGGGGCTCTTGCTACTTGCATATGGGCATGTTGCATGGATTAGAAATAATCTATAAAAAACATAGCACAGTGGCTGGTACACAGTAGACAGTCAACACATTATACTTACTATTTTCAAAGCAAACTAGTTGAAACACTTGGAAACCGACCTATGCTTCTAGATGATTATATGAACCTGAAAGATTGTTCCCCCATAGAAAATTCCTGTAATTTTATATACTGGCCGTGAATCAAGTTATGAATCAAGGACAATATATTTAAACGAATCCTGTTCCAGATTAAAAATAAATTCTAATAACTTGTCTCAAAAGAGAAACAATCAAGATTCCCATTAAGACAAATTCAGTAACTGCAAAAGCATACAGAGCTAGACAAAAGAAGATAGCACCACTCTTTTCATGAGTGTGTGACTCATTTTCAACTCAAAGATGGTACACAGGAAACAAATGCTCATTTACCCATGAGGCTGCCAAGTGCCTACAGGAATACAGACTACACCCCACTCATTTTTTGCATATTCAGGAAAATGTCATATCCTTTCTTACTGGACTCAGTCCCATTTTTGCAGGTGTAACTTGTATAAGCAACCCTGAAAAAAACTGTCATTTCGGAGGTTATTCAAAACCCGTTAAGACAGCACATCCGCTTGGATTTCTCTTTAACCTTCGGGTGGCAGGATGGCCTCCCAACCATGATTTAGAAGCAAGGGCAGAGGGCCAAAAACATCAGAAAAAGAATATATTTCAAAAATGTCTGAAAAGGACAGGTGTGTTTTTCAAGAAGCCTTTCCCTCCGTGGCTTTAGCTTTTGCAAGCAGCCCAGAAGTAACTGATATACTGAAGTCCTCCAACTTTGCAGCCTGATAGATGTAATTTTCATACTGTATATCAGGAGATCATTCATGCAATGTATCAGATAGTTGTCCCTGTTATCAAGTAGCCGTGTTCTCTCATTTCACTAACAAATGTGCAGATAAACGTACATTACGGCAAATGCAAGGAAATCACTAGCCTGTGTTTGAAACTTTAGCCTCTCCATTCTTTAGAGTGTAGCATGATTTAGACAATAGGGATCCATGGTGCCGGCATCATCCTTTCTCTCCAGACTCCTTTAAGACTCTGTCACATGATGATGGTTAATATGTTTCAGTGTGTGCTTAATTCTGATCGCAGAGGGACGATTACTTGGACGAACTGTCATGATAATATCTGCCTCGTTTAAAAGAAGGTTTCATTGTAAAATAAGAATATTCAAAACGGGCACCCATATTTTGGCCCCAAATCCTCTTCTTGCAAAGTAGAGAACTAATAAATAGTGATCAGTGAATAAATACAAGGAAGAAGAAATGTTTTCTGTGGATTCTGATGCCTTTCTAGAGAGACTACCTCAATCATAGCTCACTCCTTTGAGATGAGAATATTCAGACGCAGAGTCATGATAAGCCACCAACGTCATAAAGTTAAGAGCAGATTCGGGAACTCCATTCTTTGCCTGTCCCTTCATGCAATTCCTCTCTACTTTCTGAAGAAAAAAAAAACAAAAAACTATTCCCCTCTTCCTGCTGCTTCCACCAATGAGATAGTTATAGTCTGATGTCCTCTTTAGTCATCACCAAGCAGAGCTGCAATCTTTTCATTTCTCAGAAGTCATTTTCTCCATCTGCTTAATCATTTCATTTACTTCTGACTCCATCCAATGTGCTCACAGCTCTTAGACATAAGATTCCAAACATGGAAAATAGCCCTTCAAGGAACCAGAGGGAATTGTGGCAATATGGAGCCCCTTGGTGTTGCCTTGTGGAAATATAGAGCCCCTCACGTGTGACTCTGTATGTATGTATTCTTTACCTCTCCCCTTACGGGCAAGCTGCAATCTTGATCAGAGCTCCAGGGGTGGCGCTGTGGCATAGGAGAAAGTGCACTGCTTTTGATGTCTGGCACACCTGGGTGCAAATCTTGGCTTCCCAATTTACTACCTACATGACCTGAGGCAAGTTATTTAGCCTCTCTAAATCTCAGTTTCTTTGTCAGAAATAGCTTTGGGAAATATTAGCTACATCATAGGACTCTGGTGAGAAATAATGTGTCAATGTCCTGTACAAAGTATATAGAGGTCTATATACACACCTCTAGATACCTGTATATACTACATCTGGTACAAGTATGTGCAACACTCCCACCAGCCCCCAGATCTAAGAGTTAAATCAATTTCTCTCTCTTACCACATTCAATTTACCAGAAATTTCTGCCTACTCTTCCTCCATTTTTTCTGAACTCATCCATTTCTCTCCAGTGATTTGAGTCACAGTTGGGTCAGCTACCACCTGATCTGAACCACAATGTTTTCTTACCAAGACAGGGTTATAGCCTGCCTCCTGACTCATCTCCCTGCTTTCATTTTTGCCCCTTAAAATCCGTTCTCTACACAGTAGAGATGTCATCTTTTTAAAAGATGAATTAGATCAGTCCTCTTGACATAAAACTCAACATGGGTTTCCCATTACACTTAGAAAAAATCCAAAATCCTTCACATGGCCTGTAGGACCTTATGTGATCTACCCCTGCCTGACTCTGAAGTTATCCCCCTCTGCTCTTCCATTGTTCACTCTGCTTTTAGCCACATGGGCCTTTTTATGTTTCTGGAATTCACTAAGCTTATTTTGATCCCAGGACCTTTGCCCTTGCCATTTCTTGAGGCTTGAATGTTCTTCCCTCAGATCCTCAGCTCTTCACATGGCTGGTTCCTTCTCATCATTCAGGTCTAAGGCCAGACGTCACCAAGAGGCCTCCTCTGATCGCCAAACCTCATCCTGTCTTCCCCCCAGGTCCCAACACAGTTACTCTCTAGCACATTACTTTGTCTTATTTTCTTTATGTCGCTTATCACCATCTGAAGTTACCACGCTTATTTATTTGTTTACTTATAGAATGTCTCCCCAACAGAATGTCAGCCCCATGAAAGAAGGACACTTGTCTACCTTGCTTATCTCTGTACTGCCGCCTTCTAAAATAGGGTCTGGCAGGAAGTAGGCACTCAATAAGTGTTTGACAAATGAACGAATTAGTCTTTTTAAGCCTATCCTGGAAGAAGCGAGCTCTGCCATACTTTCCATAAACATGAAATCATCAAACAAGATAATGAAGTCTTAAGATGTTCTCACAAAAGTTTAATATCTAGCTCCTCAATTTTACAAGGCCAGAAAATTCTGGAGCATTATAAAGTGGTTCAGAATGCAGAGCATATTTTAATCTTAGCTGTGCACTTCATATCTGTGTGACCTTGGACACGCTAGTTAGCATACTAAAACTGGTTTCCTCATTAAAAAAATAAGGATAATAACACATACCTTAGAGGGTTTTGTAAAGATTGAATGAGCTAAGCCTTTAGCCCAGTTTCTAGAACACTGTGCACACTTACTAAATGGTGGTTATTATTATTATGGTATTGCTATTACGGCAGCTAATTCCGGCACCGTGCTTTACTAAGGACATGAACAAATTGGAGCTTATCCAGAGGAGAACAAACAATCTTGTGAAGGGTCTGGAAACCACAACTTGTGAGGAACGATTGAAATTGCTAAGGATGTTTACTTTGGAAAAGACAAATTTTAAGAGGAACGTGATAGTTTTTTAAAAGACACTGAAAAGAACCTGTCTCATGGAAGAGGGATTAGATTTCTCCAGTGCTGTTCTAGAAGATACAATTAGAACCAAGGAGTGAAAATTTAATCTTGACCTCTTTATGGTCTAATAACCAAACTGTCCAAGCCAAAATAGGATTGAATTCTATTTATAAAAGTAAAAATTTAAGGCATGGTTATATACATTTTGGTTAAGGAAATTATACAGTATATGAAGCTATTTATAATTGCCATAATGGGAGCTTTGTATCAATATGAAAAATATCTGTGGCATGTCAATTGCAAAAAGGAGACTACAAAATATGTGCATATACGCTGTGACCCCAACTCTGTATTTATGAGAGAAGAGCATATGAGTACAGGCACACAAAAATGAAATCTGTTGCTTCATGAAGTAGTGTTTCCTGTCACTTCAAATGTTGAAGCAGAGACTAGACAACCTCTTAGAAGGAATGGCATTCAAGAAGTGATGTGTCAGGGAAAGGGGTGGGCAGGGAGAACTCTGAAAATATTTGCAAGTTCCATGGGTCTATGACCCTCTAAATATATTGTTGAATTGTGGTAATACAAGACAGTGCTTCTTTTTAAGAAGTAAAGAGGACATTAGGTCACACAAATATCTTCATTTCCTCCCAATTAAAGTAGGAAAAAAAAATCTAATCTCAAGACCCCCAGAGTGCTGGGCTCCATCATCTAACGGGGACATCGTAGCATCAGGTAGTGGATGTTTCTTGCCACTATTTCTTCTGCCCCAGCAAAAGCCTGTCAATCTCTCTGAATCTCATTTTCTGGATCCTTCCCTAAAAAGGAGGAAGTTGCAACCTTTCTAGTTCTGAAAGTCTGTGATTCATCTTGATTATTTTGATAAACATGAACTTGGCCAAGAATTAGAAGCCACCTGAACTGTGTAAATAAGGAACTTCCAAGAACACTGACAAAGGAATAACTTCAGGAGTATGTTTATACAAAAATAAAGGAAGATTCTTTTTCCCTGCCAGGGTCAAAAAGTAGTAAATCATTCCTTTTATAATTTAATGGGTACAAAATTGAACTCTAAGAGACAGGCACCCAGAAGTCGGGTTTTCTAGTAACGTTTCTTTGTTTTATACATAAGATGACATTAAGTAGTCGCCAGCATTGGCTTCTTACCTTTGATGATAAAGGTGCTCTTCTTCACTCTTGCTCAAGTCCTAGGCAGAGATTGCAGGCTGCCTTTACCCTAGAAGGACCGATAGAAAGATTACCATTTTCAAGCGGTGATGACACTATCTGGCCCTCCCTTGAGGTCTACATACCTTCCATTTTATATCTCAGATTATTTACAGCGGGGGCAAAAACATGTACTTTTCCTTTTCTACTTAGTGGACTAAGAGATGCGCTCCTCTATTAGGCAATAGAGATGACAAAGTGGAGACCCCACAGAGCTTCTCAAGACAACATGTGAGATACATTTATAAAGACTAGAGACCAGCCCCATTCTCTTCAAGTCTTTGGTTATAATTCACATAGATTATCTCGTGGGAATGGGACAAAGTAAGTCTTGCTGTGCCATGCTCTCCTGATGAGAGTTCTGACTCCTTTATTTCAGATGAAGAAAGCACTGTAAAAGACAGTGGTCAGGAAGCCCCTGCCTCCATGCCCAGAAAGAGTTCTCAACATGATGACTTCAGGCTCAAATAGGTACCATCTAAATGGAAGATAGCCTTTTATTTTTTTCCTTCCAGAACTTAGGATTTTTTACTGTGATTTTTTTAAACTATAGAGTTGAAATTCACATAACATAAAATTAACCATGACAAAGTGAACAATTGAGGGAATTTAGTACATTCACCATTCTGCCGCTTCCCCCAGACCCTGGGAACTACCAGTCTGTTTTCTGTCTGTATAGTTTTACCTGTTCTGGATATTTCATATAAATAAAATCATGTAATATATGACCTTTTGATTCTGGGAAGATACACTTTTAATCATTCCCAAGTACATACTTGAGGAAGAAAGCACATTTATATAAGGAAATATATAAACATTACCATATCAATTTACCTAAACAAGCAGTTTATTAAGATCCATCATTTGCAAAATATGTAAAGTGTTTTAGGAGCAAGTGTGCACGTGCGTGCGCGCGCGCGCACACACACACACACACACACACACACACGACTATTAATCGTCTTACTCAAAGGCCCACAGTTTGGGAAAAGAGTGACAGAGAAAGGGGACTGAGAGCCAAAGAGGAGAGGCCACTTCTCCTTAGCAAGCTGGAGAAGCACGGCAAGCAGGGGAAGCTTGGACCTTTGAGGTCCTCCCTTGCACACATCAAGGAATGGCACTAGAATTAGTTAGAATTCTTGGTTGCAAGTTCCAGAAATTCAACTGATAGCTTAAGCCCCCAAAAGAAACATTTATTATGGGGAAGCAGGGGTGGTTTGTGACACGTGGTCATAGAATAGAGCCTAGACTCAAAAGAGAAGCTCAGGGATCTCCCTCTCTCATGTTGGCTCCTATATGCACTTAAGCAGCAGTTCATTCTTTGCTCTCTGCTCACGCGGGCAAAACACAGCCATCCCATGGTTCCCAAGTTTCTATCTTCTCTGTTTAAAAGAGACTGTACTGCATGAAAGTTAAGATCATGAGCTCCAGGGTCAGACAGATGTGAGTCTAAATCCTAATTCTGCCATTTAGGCTGTGTGACATCAGAAAAGTCAACCTCTCTGATCTCAGTTTCTTCAAAAATAGCGCTTACCTCATAAGGTTATTAAGAAATTTAACCAAGAAACCATATTTAAAGATCAACGTCTAGCATATATATCTTCAATAAATATTATTTATTACTACTGTCATTATTATTATTATTAAAGAAGCCAGCCCTAACTGAGTGGGTCTCAGTCACAAATCCAGATTTCTAGGAAAGAGACTCTGAATGATCCAACTTGGGTCAGGTGCTTACCTCTACTCCACCAGTTAGAGCCAGAGGGTAGAGTCACAATAGAGAGAGATGGCTACCCGATACACATTCCTGTGGAAGAGCAGGGAGACAAGGAGCTACAGAATCAAAGAAAAAATTTGCCAGGAATTAGAGAGAAGAGGTATGAGGAAAAAAGTCAGGGCCCCTCTTCTGCCCAGCGGGCAGCTGCCTGTGGAGGCCAGGCCATTAAAGAAGAAATGTGTTACAGGCTTTTCGGCTGTAGCTTAAGGAAATCGGGTTGATCTTTGGAACTTGTGCTACTGCTTAGTGAATTCAGCTGGTTAGCTGAATTTGGCTAACCTCTTGGGCTTTGAAATCATTGTTTACTTTCTTTTTTTATCACTTTAGCTTGTTTGGGCTATTCTTTTATTCTCTCTGACTCTTAGTTTTAAATTTTATTTTATCTTAATTGTTCTTACCTCATGGTTTGCTCCCTGCCTTACCCTTTCTTTTATCTTATGTTCTTTGGTGGGCAGGGGTGGGGGAAGGTGGTCTGCAGAAAAGGGGTCAATTATTTAACCTAGTTTCCAATATCATTTAGTCTTTACTGAACTGCCCAATCTTATTTTTTTTACTGTTTTATTACTAATTTTTAACCTTTTTATTGTCTACAACTTTTAGTTCTCTGGAATACAGCCAGAATAAAATGTAGGTGTAGGGGTTCAGCTGGGAAGATGGCCCTTTCTCCCTAAGAGGCTGATGGGTATTTGTTTTCACTTCAGCCCCTGAAGCTGATCTTTACACAAATCTTACAGCGACCCAGCATAATTCCCCTTTACCGGTTCCCTCGGCTGAGGGTTTTACCTCCGGCTCTTTCTCACCATGCTCTGATTCCACTCCCCCATGAGAAAGGACCTCCCGTCAGCAGACTGAGTGGGCAGTGATCCCTTTTCCTCTGGAGAACCAAAAGCTTGAAGCTCTGCCAAGGAATCGATGAAACAGGACACACCATTCCGGATACACGAGGCCTTCTTGGCACTGGATAGCTCCAGGACTGAGCCCTACGACCTCTTCTCCTCTCTGTCTGCATCTAGTCCCTGCTTGACCTCTTAAATACCATCTACATGCTGATGACTCCCAAATCTACATCTTTAGAACACAACTTCTCTCCTGAACTCCATAAAGCTAAACTCCCATTTGAAATCTCATTTTAAATGTTCAGTAGACACCTCAACCTTAGCACGTCCAACATTAAACTATTGATTCTTCCTGCTGCTGAACCAGTTCCTCCCAAAGTCTTCTCCGTCTCAGGCAATGGTGACACCATTCTTCTAGTCATCTAGGCCAAAAATCTCAGGGTCATCTTTTACTACTCCTGTTCTCTTATAGCCCATATCAAATCAATCAGAAAATCCTGTTGGTTCTACTTCAAACTTTCATCACCTTTCGCTGGGGTGTTGCAATAGCCTACTTGCTTACTGGTCTCTCTCTTTCCATCCCCGCCTCCTAAATTGTACTCATTATATGACAGCTAGAGAGATCCTTTAGAAATATTCGTCAGACCATAATATTCCACTAAGAACCCTCCAATGATTCCCTATCTTACTGAGGCTAAAAGCCCTAGTCTTGCTATGAGGTACAGGATCATATGTGACCTGCTACATTACCTAACTCTTTACCCCCAAGCTACCTATCTAACCTTATCTCTTATCGTTTCCCCTGGTTTATTCTATTCTAGCTCTGCTGGCTTCCTTCCTGTTCCTCCAGCAGCAATCATGCTCCTACTGTAAGGTTTTTGTAATTGCTCTTCCCTCCTCCTGGAACTGTCTTCCACCAAATATTTACATGGTTTAATTCCCTCACTTCCTTAGGGTATATACTTAAAAATCACTGCATCATCCTGTATAAAATAGTATCCACCTCATCATTCTATCTCCTTCCTCACTTTATTTTTCTTTATAGGACTTGTCACCATCTGCCACAATTGGTTAATGTCTGGCTCCCTTTACTAAAACGCGAGCTCCACTGCAAGAAAAGATTTTTTTTTCCATTTGCTCACTTATGTATCCCTAATGTCTAGAGTACTGCCTGGTACTAGGAGATGCTCAATAATTGTTTGAAAACTTCTTGAATGATTCAATAAATGACTTAACACATCCTGATATTATAATTCAAGCAGCATTTTCAAATAGTGTATGTGTTGGGAGGGGGAATATTGGGAAGGGGGAAAAGAAAAAAGGAAGGCACCAACCATTGATTGAACTCCCTTTCTATGCCAAGCACTGTGTTAGATGTCTCTTCTGGGTTATTACTTTTAATCCTAAATTTTGTAAGACACATGACAATATTCACTCAGCTCTAATAGGTCCTCCAAAACTTATCTCCCATTATCTATTATCTTTTCACTCAGGTATAGTACTATTTTCCTGCAAGAGACATAGCCTTTAGAAAATAAGTCTTCTGATCTTGATGTTTTATGCTTTTCCCCTTGTCGATAGGAAAATAATCATGGCAGGCAAAGGTGGACTGACCATACTTAACCTGGTGAATTCAGAATTAAATGTGAGCCATGAGAAAGGACACAAACTATTATGGGTTTATAACGAAAGGAGGAATCCAAGAACACATTAGTAAGAAGGTAGTATTTGATCTGGTCCTCAAAGAATTGACAAGCTTTGTAAACTCAGAAGTCTGAGTTTACTTACTGTAAGGCAAGTTATAGTATAAGGAAGGGCAAAGAACTCTTAAAGTGCACAGTACACATTTCAGTAAATGTGGCAGGCAGCTTCTAAGATGACCCCTGGGACCCCTACCTCCTGGTATTTATGCCACTGTGTAATCCTCTCCACTTGAATGTGAATGGGACCAATGACTCACTTCTAGCCAATAGAATATGGCAAAAGCGAGTGGGTGTCAGTTTTGTAATTAGGTTACATGAGATTGTGACTTCTGCCTTACTAGTAGATTCTCTCTCTTGACTTCTCAGCTTATATGCTTCCATAAAAAATGCTTTCATGCTGGAGGAGCCAATGTGGCAGGAAACTGCAGGAGCGTCCAGCCAACAGACAGCAAGGACCTGAGGGTCTCATCCAACAGCATTCCCCAGTCAAGCCTTCAGATGAGGTCTCAGTCCTCAGTGACACTTTAATTCCCTCACTCAGAGAGCCCTGCTATGCCATGCCAGAGTTCCTTATCCACAGAAACTGAGAAATAATAAATGTGTGTTGCTTTAAGCTGCTAAATTTTGGGGTAATTTGTTATACAGCAACAAATAACTAGTTCCATGAAGGACAAATAAAACATCTGCATTTTCCCCCAAATCTTATTTGTAACAGATCTTTTAATTTAAGCATTCACTGAATACATATTTATGAGGAGTCTTTTTTATGCAATTATTGTTACAGTTCCTATAAAGCCTGGAAAGATGAATCAGAGAGAGATCCTACCCTCAAGAAGTCTAGTACAGGTAGGTAAGGTGTGCTCACAAATAACTGTAAAACAATGTGGAAAGTGCTAAGTCACCAGGAATAGCTGGAGAGATCCATCAAGGACTCCTGGTGGAGGAACATTTGAGCTGGATCTTAAATAGCAGGTTGGGCATGCAGGGAAAGGCAATGGACTGCATATAAGCAAATACATCAAGGTGAGGATTATGGGGTATGTACAACAGACAATAAACAATTCCTCTTGGTCACAGAATAGGACACATTTAGGCTACAGGGACATGCATGTAAACAGCGCTGGAGAAGTAGGCTAGGACCATATTGTGAAGTTCCTTGAACACTGAGTGAAGGGCTAAAAATTGGTACCTTTTTGGAACATTTGTTCAAACTCCATTGCCAAGAACAATACAGTTCCAATATCCTTTATGAAACCTTCCTCGTTCCATAGCTAATACTTTTAAATATTGGGCCAAAAGTAAAAACTTCCTTGTATTTTATCATGTCCCATCTCACTGAGTATTCTTTATCCATTGAGTCTCTCTGAAATGAATGGCTCACTGCATTTTATGATACAATTTGAAGACCTGAGTATCACTGAAATTGAGAAATTATCATCATCTATAAAGTGCTGTATGCATTTTTACTATATGTGAATGTTTTTGGTCAATGTCTTTATTTGTTTATAGTACAGAAAAAACTCTTCCAACTATTTTTTCCCTCCAATGTCACTTATTTTAAGTATTCTCATTTATTCATCAGGGTTTGGAGACAGGCCACATGGTTGCAAAATATGTATTTATGTCTACTTTATACACAGCTTTTGCTTGTAATTTAATTGAAGGTAGCTGAAATGGTGCTTGAACAGCCAAATTTTACTTGTACATTCACCAGCATGTAATCACTTTGAAAATCCATCCCAGAAAATCCATCCCAAATCCTCACTGGAGGCTCTCTCTACATCATCTCTGCTAGCTACAAAATTCTTTGTAGAGGTCCCCAAGGTGTTTCAAAAGCTTTCCTCTTACACGGCAGGATGTGGCTCATTTTATAATCTTTCATATATTATTTTAGAAAATAGCACACACTTACCACCTTGCCCCCCAACAGTAAAAGTTTCTTGCAATCCTCTGTATTCATACGCCAATATATATTTAAATGTCCCAAACAACACATAACCAAGTATTCCCCAGGCTTTCAAAGTACCAGCAAATAGTGATTCGGACCCTGTCTCTCAATTATGCATCGTACCACACATAATCCTACAGCAGCAACTGTCCAACGACCATATTACCATCCCTATACTTTCCCAGCTAAGAACAGTTTACTGTTCAGTGTCACAATTTGATTTTTTTTTTGGATTGATGATGTTTAAGCAGTCTGGAGAATTAATGGGGTTCAGCAGAGGCCACGGTCCTAACCAGGGTTTGTAATTGATATCTGGGAGGCTGTAGCCTTTTCCTTCTTGAGAGGCAGTGTAATTAGCCAGGGCTGCCTGTTTGTGTAAGGGGGGAGGGGGAGGGGAAGGGAAAAGAAGGGGAGGGGGGGGAGCTTGGAATTGCAGGGCTCTTTCCCCAGCAAAATAGTTCCATAGAAGCAACAGAAGCAGAGCGCTTCTAGAAAAGAAAAGCTCTTCAAACACAGTATTTGCAGTCAAGTACGTTTACAATTCTCCAATTACTGTTCAAAAGAATACTAGTGGTTTACTCCTCTAAATATTGAGTATATAAAACAAATTTATTCACTTAAAATTATTTTGAATCTCTAATAGGATTCGTTTTATGTTTAAATAGTAAGTTCCTTGATTCTCTTAAAATTACTTTAAAATATATTGGAATTATTTTAAATAATAAGTTACTTTAAGGAGTGTAATTTGATTTTTAAAATTATGATTTATACTCCTATATTTAAAATTTTGCACATACTTAATAATTATGATACAATGTCTGAATGGTTCAGGGAATAGCTTTATATCATTTAAGTTATTTGGTGGAGACCTGGCTTGGGAAAGAAGCAGAAAGAAGTTTTTGAATGTGAAATGTAATATAACTCAGAATTATATGAATTTTTAAGAAATCACTAATATTCTTTAATTTTTTCCAACTTATCAAGCAGTTGATTTCATGAAAAGCTTACTTTTTTTATAATCTTCTCCTTCTTTACACATAGATTTCTATTTTTTGTTTCCGAATGTACTGCTTAAAATAAAAAATATTCTTCTAGACACTCTGTGATCTTGACTACTGCAATTCTTTTTTAATTTCAGCCTGCGAAGATCAAAAGAATATTTGTTTTCATTTTTGCCATGACAATATAGACCTCATATCTCTCGAATGCTTCCCTCATAACTTCTCTGTATAATAAATTGAAAATTCACTCATAATATCCATATGAGTTCCTCCTAATATCTTATTTACTCTTCTACCCATAACACTCACTTTCTATCCTTTTTTTTCCTTGTTTTTTTTTTTCTGGTGGGGGGTGGTATTGGTTTGGTTTCAGTTTTGTTTTAGTGATTAGTAAAAGTTTATTGTGCACACACCAAAAAACAGTTTGCAACCTGGTAATGCTCAAACCAAAACATGTAATAAGGCTCAGGAGTATACTGGGGTTTTTTGGTTTTGTTTTAGATTATACACCCATATTCACTCTTTAGTTGACATCCTACTAGATGTCAACTAGTAGGTGTCAGATGTAGGTGTAAGTAATCTTTTTTTAAATTTATTTATTTTATTTATCTATTTTTGGCTGCGTTGGGTCTTTGTTGCTGTGAGCGGGCTTTCTCTAGTTGCAGCGAGCGGGGGCTACTCTTCATTGTGGTGTGCGGGCTTCTCATTGTGGTGGCTTCTCTTGTTGCGAAGCACGGACTCTAGGTGCGCGGGCTTCAGTAGTTGTGGTGCATGGGCTCAGTAGTTGTGGCGCACGGGTCTCAGCTGCTCCGTGGCATGTGGGATCTTCCCGGACCAGGGTTCGAACCTGTGTCCCCTGCATTGGCAGGTGGATTCTTAACCACTGTGCCACCAGGGAAGCCCCAGTAATCTTTTTCTTAAAGTTATACTTAACATACAATGTTATACTAGTTTCAGGTGTACGACACAGTGATTCAATATTTTTATACATTATGAAATAATCACTACAATAAGTCCAGTTACCATCCGTCACCATACAACGCTACAATATTATTGACTATATTCCTTATGTGTAGATTACATCCCTGTGACTTATTTTACAGCTGAAAGTTTAAGTTTTTAATATATTATTCCACCCAACCTATTGCTAAATGAGTTAGTGTATTCATATCCATTCACTCTAAACAGTTTAATCTGTTATCGATGACCAGAGTCTAAACAATTAAGCAAATCTAAACTCATTACTAAATTTAGAATAAAACCAAGTGGACTGATCACCAGAAGACAACATTTCTATACGAAACTGTAAATTCCAGAAAGGCAATAACCCTGTGGTGTTGCTAACTTTTGTATTCTGGGTGGTTAGCAAACTTTCTGGCACATAGATGACGTTCAACAAGTATTTGTAGAATGAATGAATTCTGGAAAGTGAATACTATCATTTTCCTCATTTTACTGATGAGATCACATCATTACTAAGTGGGAAAGCCAAGATCCAAAGGCAAGTGGAGAACTCTGGAGTTTACATTCTTAATTACTACGCAATTCTGCCTCTCTTAGCAATAGAAGATAGGCATTGAAAAGTCCCATTCTTTCAATCCCTCGTCTGGGAGGATCCCACATGCCACGGAGCAACTAAGCCTGTGCGCCACAACTACTGAGCTTGGGCTCTAGAGCCCGCGAGCCACAACTACTGAAGCCCACGTGCCTAGAGCCCGTCCTCTGCAACAAGAGAAGCCACCTCAATGAGAAGCCACAACAAAGCCCAGGCACCACAACAAAGATTAGCCCCCCGCTCACCGCAACTAGAGAAAGTCCACTCGCAGCAATGAAGACCCAACGCAGCCAAAAATAAATAAGTAAATAAATTTAGAAAAAAAAAGTCCCATTTTTAAAATGTGGCTCTGTTAAATATATGAGAAATTAACTAACAGCCTAGAAAAAGAAGAAAAGAATTTTACACCATTATATGAAGATTTTTTAAAAAGTAATATAATATTCTCACACAATCTCATTCAAGCATGGAAAACATAGCCAGAATATTAAATATTTAGATCTTGGAAAATCATTAACATACAATTTCTGCTGTAGCATTTACTTTTACCCAAATGTCAAAGCCTTGTAATCACAGGCTTGCAAAAACAATAAAAGAATGGAAGGGTCCTCTCCTAAGGGTATAAAAGATTGAGATCAATATTATGCTTTTACTGCTTGGTTTGCGCGTCAGAAGAAACACGTGAGAAAAATGCCAAAGAAACACAACGGAGGTCGGCACACTCACCAGACGGCTGGATTCATCTCTGATATCATCTCTGCCATTAAGTCTTAAGTTTTCTCTCTAGAAAATCTGTATAGCTAATTTTTATTTTAAAAGCTCAAATTATCTTTCATACCCTAGGTTGGGTTGAAGATTGCATAATGATCCATTATGTACTGTTAGTCAAGAGTCTAGTATCAGTTAGTTGCTTCCAAATATCCATGGCTTCTAAGCCTTGACATTACTCTGTACAAATGATATGTTTGGTCAGGAAGGAAAGCCCCCGAAGGTGACGACCTACGAAGTCAGCAGGAATCCCTACAGAGAAGACACACAAAACCAGTTATTGTTCCAGTAGCCTGGTTTCATGTGGATTTAGTTCCAGATTTGAAAGTCTTTTCAATGATGAAATTCTAGGGCTCTGGCACAGGATCTCATGGGACATAAGTGCCCCCTGCTGAAGTTCAGCCATAGGGAGTGGAAGCTTGGGGAGTACATTACTGAGCCCTGATGAGAGTCTCCGTAATTGTGCACAACCGTGCACAACCATGGAGCTTAGCTGAACCGCCCCACACACCCAAAAAGAATGGATAAATAAAAATCCAATTTCATTTTCTTAAGAGTTAATGAGATGATTTTAAATGCGTTTATTTTATTTATTTACTTTTGGCTGTGTTGGGTCTTCTTTGCTGCCCGTGGGCTTTCTCTAGTTGCAGCGAGTGGGGGCTGCTCTTCATTGTGGTGCGTGGGCTTCTCATTGCAGCGGCTTCTCTCGTTGTGGAGCATGGGCTCTAGGCGCGCGGGCTTCAATAGTTGTGGCACAGGGCTCAGTAGTTGTGGCTCGCGGGCTCTAGAGCGCAGACTCAGTAGCTGTGGCGCACGGGCTTAGTTGCTCCACGGCATGTGGGATCTTCCCGGACCAGGGCTCGAACTCATGTCCCCTGCATTGGCAGGCAGATTCTGAACCACTGCGCCACCAGGGAAGTCCCTAAATGCATTTTTTAACCCCATGATGAGTATCAAGTACAGAAAATCTTCACAGATTTAACAAAACAATTTGAAAATTAGTTGAAATATATCTTTTTTCTTATGAAAAAATGCTGGCATTTTAAACAAAAAAAGTGGAAGGTCGCAAAGCAAATGGTTACCTATTTAAAAGAGCAAACTGTTTCTAAATACCATAGAATAATTTACATAAAAGTAATATAACTATACTGTAAGTAGAAGGTATCACTGGTTTTATTAATTTGGTTACTATATTCATTTTATCCAAATCAGTGGAGATTTACTATTATTGTTTACTCATTCTGTATATATTAAAATATCTCTGGCTTAATATGACTGCCATTGCTAACACTGTCACTTTGCACTTTAAATATTATTTATATATTATAAATATTATCTTATACATTATATGATATACTATGTCACCATTTTTATGTTCTTTTTATGTGACCAGGATGATCATTAATTGGGAGGGTCACCTAACTCCCAGGCTGTATCTCTGGGAAATAAGAAAATGGTTAATAAAGGACAGTGGAGCATGGTATCCCTGTCATAGACAGGGAAGGAGTCAAGTCTAATAGAACTACTACATTCAGAAGCTACGTTATGGCCAAGGAATAGAACAGGTCATTTTCCTTTGTCACTAGATCAACATTTCTTTTACCACCCAGTGTGATCAGTGAAACAGAGATGAATGCCCAGACCAATCTAACAATGAAAAGCCAGAGTTCAGGGGCAGCTTCTTTAAAAGACAGATTGCCACAGTAAAGAAAAAAAGTTATAGGGCTTCCCTGGTGGTGCAGTGGTTGAGAGTCTGCCTGCCGATGCAGGGGACACGGGTTCATGCCCCGGTCCGGGAGGATCCCACATGCCACAGAGCGGCTGGGCCCGTGAGCCATGGCCGCTGAGCCTGCGCGTCCGGAGCCTGTGCTCCGCAACGGGAGAGGCCACAACAGTGAGAGGCCTGCGTACCACAAAAAAAAAAAGAAAGAAAAAAGTTATAAAGAAGAAAAGGTCCTTACCAAGAAACCCTGTAGCCTTCCATTGATCACCATGCAATGTGTATGACCCTCTTGAAATCGTTTTTGCCCTGGTTCCTTGTCTAAATACACTGAAGTACTAGTCAGCAGCTATATCCTGAGCACTAAGTGATGACTTCTGAATCCCTGAAAACCGACTGCTTTCTACTTTGCCTAAGTATCGATCTTACAGCCTCCATGAGCACAATTAGAACAGAATGTTCAATCAATTTTCCTATTAACTCAAGGCTAAGACACTGTAAAACTTGGTGTGTGAGCTCCCGACACACATGATGGTGGAGTCTGGCTCACCACCTCTACTTAAAGAATGTAGGCGGTGATTTCCTCAAAAGGGCTTGTCAGCAGGTTATGCATCCCTCTGGCCCAACACACAAAGGTGTAGAGGAAGGAAGTGCTTCTACCCCCCACCAACCAGACTAAATGAGGAGGCTTCAGAGTCACACCAGGAGAGCTATCCCGGTGTCTCCTGAAAGTTAGGTGACATGGGCTGTTGTATCTGACTCACACTGGAAAAAATTTAAACATGAACTCTTGATTCCCCTGAGAGCAGCGTGAGGAAAGAAGACTATAATGGAGTTAACTGTTCTCTCCTCAATGGTGGGACAAAAGTGTATGTATTCTGAAGACCAAATATGGATTCTGTCGAAGAGAGCTGAGCTTTAATCCTCTTTATATGAACCCTGAATATAAAGGTCGCCTGCAAGGGTGCCGTGACACCCCCAGGGAGAATCCGAGGAGCCTCTGGAAGTCAGAGGTTGGGGAGGAAACTGTAAATGACTGACTGTTGGAGACACCACTGTGTCAGGGACCTGCAGATGGACAAGCCACAGCTGTGGGGCACTCCTAGTTACTCATAAAACCTCACCATGAGCCAGTATTGGCATGTCTGCCACAGCAGAGATAGTGGAGAGCCGAGAGAGCTCGGGAAGACCTTTCCAGTGTGTATATTTTTCCCACCCATCCCTTCCCAACTCCAGAGAATCCTGAAGCAGCCTAGTAAATGAGGAAGGAGTGCCAGAACGGGGAAGAAGGGGGAAAGAGAGCACCCAAACCCACCTTTCCATTTCAGAGTTTTAGCCGGAACTGAGATGAGCTGAATGAGATGAGAAATTAAAGCTTATGTATTGAACTGAAGGAGACTGTTTAATTCCCTGGGAATGATACTTACATCACATGAAAAGCTATGGAATCAGCCTCAATTTCACCCAAGGGAAGGGAAGAACGATTCAGCAGAATGGGATTAAAGGGACAGGAATGGGAAAGAATGCATTTGCTTTCCGCTTGCTTCCTATCAAATCCAATTCATTTAATAAAGTGCTACATCTTGTTTATGCACACATTCTGTGATGAGTACTTTGGGCTAAAAATTACATTTCTATAAATAATAATAACAATGATGCCTTATGTTTATGTTGATAGCTTATAAGAGTTAGACATTGTGCTATAAAAATATACAAGTATTTTTACAAGCCTTATCTCCTTTGATCTTAGCAATCACATTAAGAAACTCATTCAGGGCTTCCCTGGTGGTGCAGTGGTTAAGAATCCGCCTGCCAATGCAGGGGACACGGGTTTGTGCCCCGGTCCGGGAAGATCCCACATGCCGCGGAGCGGCTAGGCCCGTAAGCCGCAACTACTGAGCCTGCGCGTCTGGAGGCTGCGCTCCGCAACGGGAGAGGCCGCGACAGTGAGAGGCCCGCGCACCGTGATGAAGAGTGGCCCCCGCTCGCTGCAGCTGGAGAAAGTCCTCGCACAGAAACGCAGACCCAACACTGCCAAAAATAAATATAAAATAAATAAATTAATTAAAAAAAAAAAAAAGAAACTCATTCAGTCTGTTTTACAGTTAAGGAAACTAGGGCCTTAGTTAAATAACTTGCCCAAGATCACACAGCTAGAAAATGGTGAAGGCGGGACCTGAACTCAGACGGCTTGTCTCCAAAGCCCAAATTCTTAATTACTAGGCATCTCTGGTAAAACACTGGACTAGATATTATATAACAAAATAGTTAATGTCAGAAATGTCTATGCCCATATCCATTTTATCATATTATTTTCCATTTATATATTAAAAAATTCTCACATATTCCATGTTTTTATCTAAGTGGCATGAGTGAAGTTAAAAGGCAGCACTGTCCAAAAGAATTTTCTGCAATGAAAGAAATGCTCTGTAGCTGTGCTGTCCCATACAGTAGTCACCAGCCACATGTGACTGTCAAGCACTTAAGTGTGACTTAAGTGCAATTGAGGAACAGAATTTTTAATTCAATTTGGGTTTTTTTTGTCCTTTTTTGGTTTTTAATTTTTTGCGGTACGCGGGACCCTCACTGTTGTGGCCTCTCCTGTTGCGGGGCTCCGGACGCGCAGGCTCAGCGGTCATGGCTCATGGGCCCAGCTGCTCCGCGGCATGTGGGATCCTCCTGGACCGGGGCACGAACCTGCGTCCCCTGCATCGGCAGGCGGACTCTCAACCACTGCGCCACCAGGGAAGCCCTTGTTTTTAATTACATAACTTCAATTTTAAATGGACATATGTGGCTAGTGGCACAACATTGGAATAGTCACAATTAATACGGCAGGTGTCTGTCATTGGCAGAGCCAGGTATACTATGTATCATGGGCCATAATGGAGACTCTAGGTTACCTGAAGGAGAAAGCTCAAGATCAAGGAAGAGCTAGGTGACTCACTGAGCCAGAAAATCTCCCAATGAAATCTACCTAAAGTCTGACATAATGCTGAAGCTTCAAAGGTTCCTTTGGATTAAAAAGTTTCTATAAATTTGGGGATGTTCAAGCCGAAGAATGTTTTTACACCACCAAATTAATTGTCATAAAATACTTTCCTCAGCATTGAAAAAATAAACCCTCACTTCCCAGTGGTTAGACTCAGATCAATGTAAACATTTACTGTCTGAAAATCAAGGCATTTCTCCCAACAGCTAGAACATTATAATCATTCTGGGCAACATTTTAAGAAAGACATTGTGAAAACGATTCTGAGGACAACAGGATGAAGAAGGGTCTGGAAAGATGGTCATATGAGAGAACATGGGGTTATTAGCCAAGAAAAGAGAAGATGCCGAGCTTGTATGGGTGCCGCCCTCAAGCAATTGAATGCTTGTCATGTAGGAGGAGGCCTCACGTTACTCTGCTCTATTCCACAGGGTAGAACTAAGGTCACACAGAAGAATTTAAGGAGAGATCAGGTGGCCCCAATGTCAGCAAAAGCAGGAAGCTCAGCTGTTCAGCAGGAGAATCTGCTATTTACAAAGTGATGCACTCCAGCCACTAGTTATGTTGAAGCAGATTCTGGAAACTTTTTAATTCCAAAATTTGAATTTATAGTTAACGTAGAGTCCATACCTCTCAAAAGAACTTAAAGAGAAGTTGTCACAGCGGCCTTGAGAATGCAAAGGCCTGGGTTAGCCATTCCTTTTTGTTTAAAAAAAATGAGGATGTTTAGTGAATACTTATATATTAGTTACTATAAAATTTAAGTTATATCCATATCTATTCTATGTCTTGTCATCAAAATTTTAGGTTCTATTTAAATATGTGTCCCCAAAAGAGCAAAGCACTGTTCTATAAGATTACATGATTTGATTTAACAGTTCTAAGGGCTATTGATATGTAACTTTGAGATTTTACATCAGTTATAACACATTTGTTGCAGTTTGTAGAAAATTCAGTGTGTTCTAGTAACTTGTAAATTATATTTTTATAGGAGGTAGAGTTTGCTTATCAATCTTGCGGAAATTACCCCAACTAAGATATCACTAATATCAATATATTTCTAGTTAATTCAGTCTATATAAAGTGCTAAGTAAGTCTCTTAGAATTAGCAACATAACTAAAAGCACTCCTCCTTGTAAATATTATTTTGTAAATACAATAAATACTGCTCTGGCAGATTAATTTTAAGATACAGTGCACACATCTCATTTCTTCCAAAATCTTAATTTTTTTTCACATTTTTGTCAGGAATTCTCTCTTCTCCCTTTTCTATTTATTCAATTCCCACCTATAATTCAAGGCCCTATATAAGCCTCTTCTTTACATGAAGCCTTCCAAGATTGCCTCAGTCCAAGGTAAAGTCTTATTCTTTTGAATTTATACTATGGCCATGTCTGAATTACTCTATGCTATGCAGCTCTAATTATATGATTCCTATAACACTCTTTATTCTGTGTTTATTTTCTATTTGAATGTGTTGGCTTATTCCTGTTCCAGCACAGTG
This sequence comes from Delphinapterus leucas, assembly GCF_059928025.1. Classification (NCBI taxonomy): domain Eukaryota; kingdom Metazoa; phylum Chordata; class Mammalia; order Artiodactyla; family Monodontidae; genus Delphinapterus; species Delphinapterus leucas. Next base: position 60,228,984 of record NC_143139.1, read on the forward strand.
TCTTGTATAAAAAGGGACATGGTAAATGATGACTAATTGATTGAGAAAAGTTGGAAAATCCACAGACGGCAGAACTGGCCAAACTAGGAGAAATTTCTATCTCAGTTATCTTTGCTATGTAACAAATTACCCCAAAACTCAGTGGCTTAAACAACCATTTTATTACACTCAAAATTTCTATTGGTCAGGAATTTGGAAAGAGCACAGTGGGGCTGGCTTCTCTGTGTTCCATGATGTCTGAGGTCTCAGCTGGGAAGACCCTAAGGCTGGGGATAATTCAGTGACTGGGGGCTGGAATCATTTGAAGACTCAATTACACGTCTGGTGACTGGGTGAGAATGACTCAGAGATTAAGCCTGCCAACCAGAGTACCTATCTATGTCTTCTCCACGTGATTTGGCTTCTTCACAGCATGGCAGCCTCAGGGGAGTCAGGCTCCCAGCGTGACCAGCCAACCACATGAAAGCTGTATTACTGCTTCTGATCTAGTTTCTGAAGTCACGTGGTGTCCCTCCCTCCATACTCTATTGGTTAAAACACTCACAAGTCCAAGTTAAAACACTCACAAGTCCATTCAGAAGCAAGGGAAGAAAACATAGACCCCATCTCTTGGGAGGAGTGGCAAGGCCATATTATCAAACAAATGGGCTGGGGAAATATTGTTGCAGCCATTTGGAAGGTGAAACCTACAGTCTTTAAAATTCTTTGCAAAATGGAATTTCTGAGTCAGTCCTAGGCTATAATGTACTACACAGTATTTGGATATGCTCAGTCTGTGACCAAATACTCTGGATCAATGAAGTCCACACCAAGGTACAACCTGTTAGTAACAACAGCAATAATAGACACCATTTATTGACACATACTATTAAATACTTATGTGCCTGGAAAGCACTATCTAATTCCATTCTCAAAACAACAGAAAGAGCTTATCATTACCCCCTTTATACCAACAAGAAAATTGCGGCCCCAAAGAGTCAAGTAACTTGCCTAAGGTCTGATATCAGCTAGGTCTGTCTGATTCTGGAGTTCAGCTTCTTAACCCTGAGGGTGTACTACCTCTTTATAGGAATTTGTTCATCTCAAAGGTTCAGAGCCTTTCAACCCTGCAGCTCAATACTAAAGTCTGTCCGAAGAGTGTCACTTTTATCACTGAATCCTCCTGTAGTGTGTTACATTGTGCCTGGTTGTGTGTAGCTTGCACAAACCCTTCTGGGAACTTTGTAAAATTGTTTCTCAGATTGTTTCTCTAACCACAACTTGGTAATAATTGCTTCTAGCATCTGTTTTCATCAGCTCAGAGCATTATTTCTTCCCTTGTTCTTGCCTACAATAGCAGCTGCAAAGCAGCAAGTAAGAACAAATCCACAGATAGCAACTAATATCCCATTAAGAACAACTTTTGTTCCTGTGTTTGGATAATACTGTATGGTTCTCATAACCATCTCTGTAAAAGTCTTATTGCAGGTTTTTCAAAAAGATTTACCTGAGTGCCTGAATGATGGCGTTCTCTAATTTATGGGGCAGAGGAAGGTTCCTGCTGCCACCAGAATTTTTCAGGTTTTTAAAAAAGATTTACAGGTTATTGCAGGTTTTTCAAAAAGATTTACCTGAGTGCCTGAATGATGGCATTTTCTAATTTATGGGGCAGAGGAAGGTTCCTGCTGCTGCCAGAATTTTTCCCATCCAATTAAACACAAATTAGTGAAGCCCGAGATACCCCAAGACCTAATTAAGGAGAAACCACCAAACGGTTGGAAAATAGAATTTCCACACAGATTTCCCTGTAGCTATGCTTATCAATTTGTAAGAAACCAAGTACAAATATTCCACATAGTGATTAAGGGGTCTGAATGAAAATTGCACACACGCATGAAGAGCCCACTTAAATTAATAATGGAGAGTACAACTGAGAATAAGCTGCTACTCATTTGCAACAGCAAAACTAAGCAGGTACTAGAATGAAGTGATTTTTCCCCTGAAAATCAATCATGTTTCATCTCTATTTTCCACATTCTTTTTTGACTTGTGAGACATCTGTCCCTTGTATTGCACAATAGAAAGCCACAAACCACCTAAAGGCATGTGGTCTAGCTTTGAAAGATGCTAATATTCACCATTCAACTAGAATCTCCTAGACTGTTTAATTGGAATTGGCCTTTTTGGTTTAGCATTAGCAGGGAAACAGAGAACTGTCTTTCCTTCAGGCTGAGCACTGGGGAATAGGTGTTCTGAACATCAATTTAAAAGCCAAGAAGCAAGAAAAATATTTCGGGTAACATAATCCCTGCCGGGCTCTACAGAATACAATTACTGAAGTCATCTTGGATAGCTGTGGAGGCAAACACAAAGAGCTTTTAGCAAATACTGGTTCCTGGGTAGATTTTAAACACTCCATTCTAAGGAAATGTGTAGATATATCAAAGTAGAAGGTGCACATCTGGAACATTCAGAAAATAACTGCAATGGAACAAAAAGAAAAGACAACACTGCCTGTGACAGCCACTGAACTACAGCAACCCATGAAATTGAAGAAAGGATTAAAGAGCAATGGGAATCTTTAAGAAATTTAATGAGTAAAAGATACTCAAGTTTCTTAGATTGAACATAAGTGCTAAAAGGAATCTCAAAAGAACACTCTGCCTAGCTTTCTTATTTTATGCTTTATTTTGTTTGATAAGAGAGCAGTAGAGAAACAGTGGATAATGAATAGTACAAATAAGGCTAGCTACAGGTCTCCAAACTCCTTGGCTATTACCCTTCCTATCATATTTCTTAGCATGCATATATTTTTTTATATAAATTTATTTATGTATGTATATTTATTTTTGGTTGTGTTGGGTCTTCGTTTCTGTGCAAGGGCTTTCTCTAGTTGTGGCAAGCGGGGGCCACTCTTCATCGCAGTGCGCGAGCCTCTCACTGTCGCGGCCTCTCTTGTTGCGGAGCACAGGCTCCAGACGCGCAGGCGCAGTAGTTGTGAGTCACGGGCCCAGTTGCTCCACGGCATGTGGGATCTTCCCAGACCAGGGCTCGAACCCGTGTCCCCTGCATTGGCAGGCAGATTCTCAACCACTGCGCCACCAGGGAAGCCCAGCATGCATATTTTGTAGAGTAGCTTACAGTACTGTCATATATGCTATTTCATTATATCTTCACACAATGTAAGATGTCAGAAAAAGCACCAGTGCATTTCAAAGATGATGCATTTACTTAAATGCAATTAGTTATAGAAAGTTTAGTGTCCTAATATTAGATACATAGGTGATGATTCAAATAAGAACGAACCCCAAGCCTCCAGCTTTCCGGTCCTATATTCTTCCTACCAGCTCAGATGTCCCAGGTAGACAGAAATACTTATAACATTCATGTGAGAGCTACACTGGAGATTAAATGACTGTGCCCACTGAACATTACCAAGTACAAATATTTGTGACACTGAATTCTGTACAGTGATACCTTGGAATAATGTTCTTTTATAACAAATTTCTTGTAAAGAAGGCCATGATAGAAAACAAAACAGAGGCGCACAGCAGCAAGATTTCACAGGTAGCAAGATTTAAAACCAACCAACCAACAACTTAATTTTTTTTTGTCCTGACTGTTTTAAGGAAAGTACAGTGATTCAAGTAAGGAAAAGATTGCTCCCTTCATCTTCAGCCAGCACACTTTTTTCCAACTATTCTCTTCATCATTTTCTCTTATTAGAAAAGGAAAGGTTTCATTCATTCATTCATCTGTCCATCTGATCATCCATTCACAGCTGTTTATTGAGCATCTATTCCAAGTTAGTACTATGGGAGGGGTGGGGGATACCATGGACAACAAGACATGCCCAGAAACTCCAACCCAGTGGAAGACATAGACAACAAAACAGCTTGAACAATACAGGGCACTAAGGGCTGTGATGAGAACCCAGCAGGCCTAGGCTGTCTCTAACCCCTATTGGGGAGGTCAGCAAAAAAGCCCCTGGAGAAAATTACTCTAAGCTGAAACCTAAAATCAAGCAGGGTGGGGAATGAGGGGAAAGCTTGTTTGAAGGGGCAAGAGGTATAAAGGGGTGGGAACAAAGGGTTTCCTGTTAAAAGAACTGAAAGAAGATGGTGAAAGAGGAGCAGGGGAAATAGTAACAACAGATGGGATTAGATTGGGAGGCTCTCTGAGTGTCAAAGGCTTAAGGGCAACTGGAGGACAATGAAAGGGTTTAATTAGGGAAGACGTGAATAGATATGAGTTTCAGAAAAAAATCACTCAGGCCAGTTAGGGGACAGTTAGGAGGTTGTTACTGTAACCCAGGTGAGAGATAACCATGCCCTAAAAATAGCTGTACAAAGTTTGACTAGTAGGACAGAACTCAGTAGCTTCAATTCCACACTTTGATTTTACATTATTTATCTCCTGTTGTGGAGGATTTATTCCCTGTTGAAAAATTTAAGACATAATCAAGCAAATGCAGAGGTGTTTAAGGGGCAGAAGCCCACTCCCTTGAATGCCAGTAGCCTGAAGATGATGTGCTGGGGGAGTTTTCTTCACTTTCAACCCTGTTTTCTGCCCATTTCTTGACATAGGGCCCTTTTCCACTGGACTCATTATTTTGACCTCTGCTTTCTGAAAAGGAAGCTTGACAGAGACGTGCATTCTCTTCATTAACAAAGGCGTTACTGATCACGAGCTTTTTGGTGCAATATATTTAAAATTGCTCCTTGAAATTAGGTCTGCAAGTTTATTCTCTTCTCTTGGGCTCACAGGTACCCTCTGTGCCCCCTGGAGAGTCTCTTGCTCTGTATCCACATAGCAACAGCCTTGAGCAGCACAGCTGATCTCAGAGCTCATGTTGGCAGGAATATTCTAGAAGGAAGTTAAGTGTCAGAAGGAAAATGAAGTGGATGAGCTCTAAGATCCTGTGCTCTCCACTGGAGCGTTGTTTCCTAAAAATCCATCAGACCACACATTCCACAGTAAAAGTCATCCTACTTTGAAGATTATGAATGTAAATTTGTCTGATTTTAACCAAATTCACATTCTACCATAAAGGACATGAAAATAGCTTTTTACTTTTGATAATCAGAATGATTTTTAGCAATATAACAATGGAAAAAAACTGCAGTGTTTGGGGCTGATTAACTCATGTTCTGGGTATTGTTAAAGGTTTTGTGGTTAAAACTAGATCCCAATACACCTTGACTCTTTGATGAAGAGAAACTGAAAAAAAACTGAGTCTGAACAAGTCCCACCTGGACTGAACTTTTAGCATCCCCAAATGGTGTTATTTATGACATTACTCTGACATTGGGAAATGCATGTGCTGAACACAGTCTCAGGGTCTTAATACACTGCAATGGGTGACAGTGACGTTTCCCTGGGGGAAAAAGAAAATTGATGTGCCCACTGTCAATCATTCCACAAAGAAGTCAATCCTAAAACAAGAAAGGAGGGCTTGGGAGATAATATCACAGTCCCCAAGAACACAGGAAACCTTTCCATATTTTAGATTTGGGACTTACCTTAGCAAACACCGAAGCCTAAATACATTAACAACAGTTCTAGTGACTGGGTAGGGGCTGAGCTGTTCCTGGCTACCAGGAATGAAGCAAGAACCTGCTCACATAAGAAACTCCAAGAACAGGAGAGGCAGTAACTTCAAAATGTTCTATATAGGCTGTACTTCCCTTTCTTTATCCTCAAACTAAATCCTTAAAATGCTCAAAATCCGGGCTTCCCTGGTGGCTCAGTGGCTAAGAATCCACCTGCCAAGGCAGGGGACATGGATTCGAGTCCCGGTCCGGGAAGATCCCACATGCCATGGAGCAACTAAGGCCATGAGCCACAACTACTGAGCCTGTGTGCCACAACTACTGAGCCCGCACACCTAGAGCCCGTGCTCCACAACAAGAGAGGCCACCGCAACGAGAAGCCCGTGCACTGCAACAAAGAGTAGCCCCTGCTCGCTGCAACTAGAGAAAGCCCGTGCACAGCAACAAAGACCCAATGCAGCCAAAGATAAATAAATAAAATAAGTTAATTTTTTAAAAAATGCTCAAAAATCTTAAAATGATGAAATGTACTTCCTGGCCTACGTTTTACTAAGGGAAATTAAGACAAAGAATAGCACTCACAGTTGGAGTGCGATGGTCCAATAGAGTAGTCAAGCTTTTCCCAAGACCAACGGCAATGGCAGCAGTAATCACGGTGGAAGAAAGCTATGCCCACAGAGTGATGCTCTCACAGAGGTAGTGCAGCAGCAAAAACCAGCTGTAGATTCCAGGGCAACCGGCATGTGAGCCGTGATTGTGGCTGCCCTGCCACGAGGGCCTGCAGAGGGCCCCTGCTCCACCAGCAGCACGAACAAGCTGGATGCCTTGTTGAGAATGTTAAGTGAGCATGTGTAATGGTTCACAAGCCAGACCTCACCCAGTGTATCATCATCAGAATACCATCCACAGGCAGTTTTGACCATTATGCAGTTCTCAATAGTTTTTGTTCATATTCACTGTTTAATTTGTATCTATGTTGTATCATCAGCTAAAGACAGACAGCTAAAGAAGACCGATGTTGAAATACAAATTCACAAGGAATATTAAAAAGATATTCCAGGGCTTCCCTGGTGGCACAGTGGTTGAGAGTCTGCCTGCCAATGCAGGGGATACAGGTTCGTGCCCCGGTCCGGGAAGAACCCACATGCCACGGAGCGGCTCGGCCCATGAGCCATGGCCGCTGAGCCTGCGTGTCCGGAGCCTGTGCTCTGCAACAGGAAAGGCCACAACAGTGAGAGGCCCGCGTACCGCAAAAAAAAAAAAAAAAAGATATTCCATATGTTTCCTTCAGATTTCCTTTACCAAATCCACAGGTTGTTAACTGATTAAAATATTTATACAGCACATCAAGGTGTCTCTAGTTCCACAAGAAAAAAAAAGTGGTTCTGAAGAACCTAGGGGCAAGACGGGAATAAAGACACAGACCTACTACAGAATGGACTTGAGGACACAGGGAGTGGGAAGGGTAAGCTGGGATGAAGTGAGAGAGTGGCATGGACATATACACACTACCAAACGTAAAATAGATAGCTAGTGGGAAGCAGCCGCATAGCACAGGGAGATCAGCTCGGTGCTCTGTGACCACCTAGAGGGGTGAGAGAGGGAGGGTGGGTGGGAGACGCAAGAGGGAGGGGATATGGGGATATATGTATACGTATAGCTGATTCACTTTGTTATACAGCAGAAACTAATACAACATTGTAAAGCCATTATACTCCAAGAAAGATGTTAAAAAAATAAAATAAAATAATGATATTCTATACGTTTCCTTAAGATTCTCTTTACCAAATCCACAGGTTGTTAACTGACCAAAATATTTATACAGCACATCAAGGTGTCTCTAGTTACACACACACACACACACACACACACACACACACAAAACTGTTAAAAAAGAAAACAGTTTACCAATAATACGGAGTTGTTGTTTTTTTTATTGCAGTTAAAGATTATCCATAACAAAATGTCTCATTTGAGAACAAAGGCTGGCAAATAGCAACACAGATCCTTTCTCTCAATTCATCTATTAGGAGCAAAATATAATTTTGTAAATAAAACACTTCACAATTTTAAGAGCAAAATACAAGAAGTTCAGTCTTATAAAATAAGCAGTTTTGTTGATGTTGCCACGTAGAGTTAAATTTATATCTTCATTTTAATGTACAATTGGTTCCCAACTAAACGTGATAGATATCATTTTACATTTCTGGCCCCTTAATAATGTGTTCAGTTACATAATTAATTTTTTTTTTTTTTTTTTTTTTGCAGTACGTGGGCCTCTCACTGTTGTGGCCTCTCCCGTTGCGGAGCACAGGCTCCGGACGCGCAGGCTCAGCGGCCATGACTCACGGGTCCAGCCGCTCCGCGGCATGTGGGATCTTCCCGGACCGGGGCACGAACCTGTATCCCCTGCATCGGCAGGCGGACTCTCAACCACTGCGCCACCAGGGAAACCCACATAATTAACTTTTAAGAATTGAATAGCTGGTATTACTTGTTAAATTAGAAAAAGCTTAAATGTATTTTTTTATAACTATTATTAAGATTGTATTTAAACAACCAAAGAGTTTGTCATACAAATTGGAAAAGTTTGAGAATGGTAAGTGCTACTAATAATCACCAGGATAATATATAAAATCTAGGGCTAGGGGCTTCCCTGGTGGCACAGTGGTTGAGAGTCCGCCTGCTGATGCAGGGGACACGGGTTCGTGCCCCAGTCCGGGAAGATCCCACATGCTGTGGAACGGCTAGGCCCGTGAGCCATGGTCACTGAGCCTGCGCATCTGGAGCCTGTGCTCCGCAACGGGAGAGGCCACAAGAGTGAGAGGCCCGCGTACCGCAAAAAAAAAAAAAAAACAAAAAACCTAGGGCTATCCTGAAGAAACCAGGACTTCAAGTAATAATGCTAAGCTTATAATCTGTAATAATATATTAATTTTAAAATTTATATTTATTTATTTATCATATAACACAAAAGATGATGAAATGATTTTTAAAAACCTAACGAAGTTAGTGAGATCATACATTACTATAGAAGGAGTTTATGAGCCAAAAAATGGATATCTAAGGTAGATTCTATTTTAATCCAATCCCTTCATTTCACGAATGAGGGTCCTACACATAAACAGGCTATAAGACATGACCAAGGTATCACAGCTAAACTAGAGGAAACGTTTATGACCCTAAATTATACCTGTTTTCTGGATGATGGATTCTAATTATGGGCAAATCCACAATCTTGCTCCAAAGAGTGAACCAAGGAATTAAAAACCTATTTCAAAAAGTACTCTATAAAATTCTTAACAATGTGAAACAACTAGCCTTTGTAATAAAAAATCATGAAAAATAATATTCTAAGGTTTTAAACCACATTTATTCATAGAAACTCTCCTGCTAATCTCAATGGCAGAAAAGATCACCAAAGGCATCAGAGGTGAGAAGGGAAGGTCTAGTTGGTGACCTGGACAGTTTCTCATCTGGAGACCTATACAGAAAGCAGATTCTAACAGAATAGACAACTGAGGCTGCAAGCTCATCCCCACCCAACCCCTCTTACATGAATGGTCCACTTAAGTAGCAACAGTCGAGCATGAGAAAGTGCACTGAAAGGACTGTAATCTAAATGTAGAAGATCCAAGATCTGGGTGAGCAGCACCAGTCCACAGCAGGGGACAAAAGTCCACCTGATTTGTGGAAACAGTTTGCAACAACTGAGACAGAGGCAAATGCTGTGGCCTTTAGTTGCCAGATTAGACTTTAGTTCTCATTCTGCCTTCCATTTATAGACTCAATCCCTAAGAATTCAGGAAACCCCAGAATCCTTTGGCAATTTCAAGGAGGAGTGCAACGGAGGTCTCAATAAGAAGGCATAGGATATTCTCCTGAAGGGCAGAAGCAGCGTCTTGAGCAATTAATTAAAAAAATAAGGCATGATTATATTTGTACCCCAGGTAGGTGATCAGGTTTATACCAGTTACACAAAAACCATTCTAAAGTGGTATTTTTCATTATCTTAAATTCAAATTTTATGAAATCTAGTGGAAATAGAATGCTAATAGGTAAATATGGACATGGATCAATTATCTGGGTAATTGAATTATTCCTACATAACTCCAGGATATTAGTTGGAAAACTGGAAAAGAAAAAGATGAAAAAAAGAAAAGTTATGTCAGATTAAAGGCAAGAAATGAGTAGAATAATGAAGAAAAGTGAAGTCAGATGAGGAAAGCCAATGAGGGCATCTGATGGGGGAAAGTCCTTCCATTGTTATTTATTTATGGGCCACTTCTTTTTTCCACATTTATTTTGTCTTTACAGTAAACATTTAACATAGCACCTTGAGCTCTCTATAATGATGAACACAAGATTTGAAGACAGAAAACTTGAACTCAAATCCTTACCCCACGCTGAGCACATCACTTAGCATTTTTTGTCCTCGTTTCCCTTTGCTAGAGAGGAGTAAGAAGCACTTACTCACAGGTCTTGTTGAAAGAATAACTAAGATGACCATGTGAGCATACTTGACATATAGAAGACCATCAAATATATATTTGGTGACCTGGACAGTCACCAAATATATATATATATTTTTAATAGATCTTTATTGGAGTATAATTGCTTCACAGTACTGTGTTAGTTTCTGTTGTACAACAAAGTGAATCACCCATATGCAGCCATATGTCCCCATATCCCCTCCCTCTTGAAGGCCATCTAATATATTAATTTTTCCAAGAACATTTAAAATTATCTCAAAGAATACTTGTTAAAAAAGAATATGTAGAAAAATAGGGAAATAATAAAGGAAATATGGAACCTTAGAAAGCCTTGCAGTGAATTAACAAGCCATTTAAAAGGGCTCATTAGCACTTGATAACTTTTGCAGTTGGTAAAGTGCTGTTCTGAAGATTCTATTATTATACAAGTTGCAATTAATGAAATAAGGAATAATGAAAACTCAGTCTATCAGAAAATTGCCAGTTAGCAGGACGAGGATTAAGAATGCAATTCTAGGGCTTCCCTGGTGGCGCAGTGGTTGAGAGTCCACCTGTCGATGCAGGGGACACGGGTTCGTGCCCTGGTTCGGGAAGATCCCACATGCCACGGAGCGGCTGCGCCCGTGAGCCATGGCCGCTGAGCCTGCACGTCCGGAGCCTGTGCTCCGCAACGGGAGAGGCCACAACAGTGAGAGGCCCGCCTACCGCAAAAAAAAAAAAAAAAGAATATAATTGTAATTTGAGAAAAGACATTAATAATTAAAAGGTCAAGATGGTCCACCCCTTAGAAACTCATGTAACAGGAAGTTTATAATTAGCTATACAAGGGGAAAACTTCAGCTTTGAGCATCATGAAAAGTTCTAAAAGAAGGCAGGCCATTTGTTTTTCCTACCTGAAAAGATGCCTACCTCTCTGCTATCTGGTTTGATCATCACCAATACCACCATCAGACATATAATGAATGTTCCAGGCCCCAAGAATAAAAATGTGTAAATTGTCTCTGTGCTAAAATTAAAAATAAAATTTTAAAAAGGACATCTAAGTAGGAATTCAGGACTAGATATAAAAGAATAAACAAGAAAAGCCAAATTTCCCAGGTTATATCAGGGTCATCATTGTTATCATCAGCATCATAGCATTTATTTTATCAACTGTTATAAAATGTAGAGCATTTCTTAAAATTCCTCCTAACAAATTCCAGAAGTCCCCAGAGATTATTTTAAATATGTTTAATATTAGCTTCATAGATACTACTCAGTGTCTGTCACTCTGCTCTAACCCTGTTCCAATAGCTATGGTAACAGCTGCTGGAGAAACCGCAGAATTTAATGAGCACTAGCTAAACAAATGCCAGGAACAATTACAGTGTACCGTGTCCTCCCATTTCAGGTCAGACTCAGGCTAGTTCAGCTCATACTCCAGCTCTCCAACAGACAGAGAAGAGAAAACATTCCTTACTTCTTATAAGACAAAACTATAATTCAAAAGATATATGCATCCCTATGCTCATAGCAGCACTATCCATAATAGCCAAGACATGGAAGTAACCTAAATGTCCATCAACAGATGAATGGATAAAGATGTGGTACATATATACAATGGAATTCTAAGCAGCTCAGCTTGAACTGCTACAACAAAATACCATGGGCTGGGTGACTTCAACAACAGACATTTATTTCTCACTTTTCTGGCAGCTAGGAAGTCTAAGATGGTGCCAGCAGATTTGGTTGTTGGTGAGGGCCTTCTTTCTGACTCGCAAATAGCTGATTTCTTGCTATATCCTCACATGGGAGATGGAGAGAGAGAGAGAGAGAGAGAGAGAGAGAGAGAGAGAGAAACTGCACTCTGATCTCTTTCTCTTCTGAAAAAGCTACTAATTCCGTTGTGGGGGTTCCACCCGTATGATCTCATCTAAACCTAATTACCTCCCAAAGACCCCACCTTCAAATGCCATAACATTGGGAGGTTAGGGCTTCAATATATGAATTTGGTGAGAATAGAAGCATTCAGTCCAAACAGGTCAAATCTGACACATCAGTAACCCTCTAATATGGTAAGGAGTTCAATATCACAAACCCAGTTTTTAAGTATCTCTTTTGATAATTTTGTATCATATTTTCCCACCTTGCTTTGGATCATTGTATATCCATGTCTCCATGCTTTAGGCAAAGCTATTTTAAGATTGTTATACGACATATCTGTTGCAAAGACCTCTTTCCTACAACTGAGAATGGGATTAATGAAGGCAGGGCTAGAGCAATACTGTCCTCAATCCAGGCAAGCAAGGACTTGCCCCAACTCTTGTACTTCAGAGATTTGAAGTACAATTTAAAATGCTATCCTTCCTTATCTGGAGATGTGTGTTAGATTCCATCTCTCTCCTTTCCTAGGCAATCCATAGAATACAATATCCTAGACATTTCCAAAGTCTGAGCTATGCTGAATAGAATAATACAAGGACAACAGGTAGAAGGCTTCAGTTCAATGTAAGGTTTATCCTCTGAGGTGGGCCATGGTCAAGCTTACCAGGCTTCTAGGACTTTTGACATGGCATATCAAAGATAGTGTAATGATTACTGGTGGGAAAGTAAGTTGGTGCAGCCGCTATGGAAAACAATATGGAGGTTCCTCAAAAAACTAAAAATAGAGTTGCGATATGATCCAGCAATCCCACTGCCGGGCATGTATCCAGACAAAACTATAATTCAGGGGCTTCCCTGGTGGCACAGTGGTTGAGAATCTGCCTGCCAATGCAGGGGACACGGGTTCGAGCCCTGGTCTGGGAAGATCCCACATGCCGCAGAACAACTAGGCCCATGAACCACGACAACTGAGCCTGCGTGTCTGGAGCTTGTGCTCCACAACAAGAGAGGCTGCGACAGTGAGAGGCCCGCGCACCGTGATGAAGAGTGGCCCCTACTCGCTGCAACTAGAGAAAGCCCACATGCAGAAACGAAGACCCAAAAATAAATAAATAAATAAAATTACAAAAAAAAACAACAACTATAATTCAAAAGATACATGCACCCCTACATTCATAGCAGCACTGTTCACAATAGCCAAGACATGGAAGTTACCTAAATGTCCGTCAATAGGTGAATGGATAAAGATGTGGTACATATATACAATGAAATACTACTCAGCCATAAAAAAGAACAAAATAATGCCATTTGCAGCAACATGGATGGACCTAGAGATTATCATACTAAGTGAAGTAAGTCAGAAAGACAAATACCATATGATATCACTTATATGTGGAATCTAAAATATGACACAAATGAACTTGTTTATGAAACAGAAACAGACTCATTGATGTTATCTTGTAGCCTTCATTGAGAGCTATACACTTTAAGCTAAATGCAATAAAGTATAATTCACATACACTCTATGTATTTCAGTTCATTCTCTCCACAAGTCCAGCCTTCTGTACACTTAATTCACACTCCAGGTCTTTACTGTTCTGCTACATCATCCATTGGATTACTGTTGAACTCCAATGGGTTACAAACACACACACACGTACACGATGAACAAGGTTTAATTTTTATAGTCAGCACATGATGTACATTTTACCATGACGTAATGAAACTACACATGCGTGAGTATAACTGAACAAATGTTTGACACATAATACGTACCCTAACACATATGATGTATTTTGATATTTGCTATTTTATTTTTAATGCTAATTTTCATAAACTGATTAGTTGATCTAATAATGGGTCTCATCCTGCAGTTTAAATCCATTTTGCTCTACATCCAATTTTCAGATTGTACCCTGGAATCCATTAGTGTACAGTCAATGAAATTCATTACAGAATTATCTGCTTTTCTGGCCTACCACTCAGCTTTTTTCTTTCTTTACAAAAATGTCCCAAGTGAAATAATTGTGCCAAGTATTTTACAGTTTTCTCAATTAATCTCTGAATGCAAAAGGGAAAAATAGGGCTTCCCTGGTGGCGCAGTGGTTGAGAGTCCGCCTGCCGATGCAGGGGATACAGGTTCGTGCCCCGGTCCGGGAAGATCCCACATGCCGCGGAGCGGCTGGACCCGTGAGCCATGGCCGCTGAGCCTGCGCGTCCGGAGCCTGTGCTCCGCAACGGGAGGGGCCGCAACAGTGAGAGGCCTGCGTACCGCGACGAAAAAAAAAAAAAGGGAAGAATATATCCTCACTTTCAAGTAAATTTAAGAGTGAAAGGTTTCTCTAAGAAAGATAAATGTGCACATGCATACACACACACATATACATACAGAGGGATACAATTATAGTGATACAGAGTTTTGTCCTTTTTCACTTAGTATTACAATAAAGGATATTTACCTATTTTGTTAAAATTCCTCAGATGGATAACTTTTCATAATTGCTTACAGTTCATCAAATAGGTATTTCATAAAATAGAAAAGTAATCATTTATTATTAAGGTTATTTCCAGAATATTTAATAAAATATTTTAATAAATTACAAGCCACCAAATGAAAGAAAAAATTATTAAATGTCTACCACAATACTGTATAATACAAAAATTAATCCAAAGCACTTGTATATGCTTATAACCCAAATAATCGTTTAATATGAAGTAAGGTTAGTATCATTAAACATTTCTTATCCAGTTTTCAGGTAAAACAGTTGACAGAAATGTTCAGTACTTTAAAGCTATGATCATATAAAGTGGTTTAGAAAATGTGCAAAGTAATCAGAATCTAGTGAAGTTAATAAAATTTATGAAGTTTTTTACACTAAAAGTTTCTTAATAAAGAAAATTAAGTTTCTCATATAGATAAAAAAAACAATACCTTACTATTAAATGGGGTGGCAAAAATCTAGAAAGACTATAGGTTTAAACACACTGCACGTGAGGTACCTGTGAAAATCTTGTGGTAATATATACATAGACAGTGAGGGTTGTACCTGTTAAGCTCAAAAGAGGTAAAGCGGTCAGACTGCATGTTTAGCAATAAGGCTAAAACCATGACTAGTGAATGAGACCAGGCAAATATAGAATGTGGAATGAAAGGAGAAGACCACAGTCACACAGAAAAAGCAGGATCAGGTCCTTAGTGGCTCCAGCCCACCCTTAATTCCCTTCACTTTAGCTTTAGAGATTTTCCATATGTATTCTTCCTTTAAATCTACATCACACACTTTGTATTCCTAAACATACTGGGAGCTTTTCAAGGATAGATACTTCTTCAATTGTATGTAATGCAGAATTAGATGCTAAAAGAGCTCCAGACTTACATTTGTAGTAACGAGAGTCCATAATTCAGACAACCTTGTACAAGATGTAAACAAGCATTCGCTTTAAGGCACTGGAGACTCAACAAGATAGTAAGTAATTACCAATCCATCATCCAGAAGAAGAGAGAAATCAAGAGATACAAGGTCAGGATTTGGCTCACTTTTCCCCTGGGGCTGCTAAGGGACCAAGAGGCTGAACAGTGTTCTGGACAACATCCCAGGAATAGGTGGACAACAGCTGGACTCCAGGACCTACGTGGGAGTACAGGGAGGTGCTGATCTATTCCACGTACTTTGGGTTAGGACTCTGAAGAGTTGTCCCTTAGGAGTAAGAGTGAACCAAAAGTGGTCCTTCATTGAAACTATAGCCAAGCTTTCAATCCTCTCAGTCCCAGAAATTAAATGGAGGTGATCCCAGATGGCTAGTGTCCAGAGGCCACTGTTGAAGCGAAAGAAATAATCTCTAGAGAAAGACGCTATACTAGGTCTCAATTTCTACAATTTTTAAGTACAATGTCTGTGTTGAAATCAAATACATTCACACATGTGACAGTGCAAGATAAAATAAATGAGAACCAGCAGAAACAACAGGCAATTTAAAAGGCCTACAGGGGCTGCAGATGTTGGTGTCATCAAACACAGACTTTAAAATAACTATGATTACTATAATTAAGGCTATAAAGATACAATTGAGAATTTCAATATAGCTGGAAACCATAAAAAAGGACATGGTACATTCTTAAACACACACAGAAATTCTAGAAATCAAAAATACAGTCAACAACATTAAGAACCCAAGGATGGGTTTAACACAAGCTTAGAAGTAATGAAGAGAGAATTAGTTAAGTGATATATAAATCAGAAGAAACAATTTAGAAAGAAGGACAAAGAGAAAAAAAAGAGGAAAAAATACAGAAGAAAGGTTAAGAGGACTGGAGAATAGAATGAGAAGGTCTAAACTGGGTGTAAATCATAGTCCCAGATAAAGGGGGGGGGAGGAGAATATGGGTCAGAAGTAACATTTGAGCAATGGTAGAAAATAGTCCAAAACTGAATATTCTAAGACACAGATTCAAGAAACCCAAAAAACTCAAGAAGTTTAAATAAAAAGAAATACATGTTTAAGCACTTCTTAGTAAAACTGATTATGGTCAAGAACAAAACAGGAGAGAAAAAACACAAATTACCTTAAAAGGAGCAACAATTACACTGAGTGTTCACTTCTCAAAACAAACAAACAATAAAAAAAAATAAAACCCACAATAAAAGCGAGAGATAATGATATATTTACAGTGCTGAAAGAAAACAAGTGCTAATTTATAATTCTAATGAAGGTGAAATAGAAACATTTTTAGATAAGAATTGAGAGAATTCATTACCAACAGACCAATATTAAAAGAAATATCCAAGAGCATTCTTTAGGTGGAAAAAAATGAAACCAGATGAAATGTAAAAAACAAACAAAAAGAAAATTAGAAGAAGAAATAGCAAATAAAATGGTAAATGTGTGAGTAAATATATTTGAATATTGACTATATAAAATAATAATTAAAACTAACAACACAAGTAGCATTTAGTTGGAAGGGTAAATAGCATTAAAATGCTCTAAGATTATTTTACTTTCCGGAAATAGGTTAAAAGTAACAATTAATATTATACTTTGATAAGTTAAGGATACATGCTGCAACCCCTAGGATAACACTAAAGAGTATGTAAAATGGGAAAACTTTAAAAAGTATTAACCCAAAAGAAAGAGAAAAGAAACGCAGGGCTATTAGGACAAATAGAAATGAACATAATAAAATGGTAGATTTAAATCCAAGTAGATCAGAAATTATATTAAAGATAAATGTTAAATGCTCCAATTAAAAGGTGGCTTATTAGACTGAATTTTTTAATGCTATTGCTATATATAAGAGAGATGTAGACAAAGAATTAAAGGATGAAAAAGATAGAATTTGCAAACATTAAACAAGAAAAAAATAGCCATCTTAATGTCAAAGTGAGCAGATTTTAAGGCAAAAAGTACTGCAAGGGATAAAGAGGAACATTTTTTTTCTGTTGACCAACAACCATATATCCATAAAATGACTAAAATTAAGGAGGAAAGCAAAAGAGAATATTGCAAAATGAAAATTCTCATGCATTCCGAGTGAGCATAAATAAGTACACTTGGAAGACATTCTGGTATCACTTACTAAAGATGAAGAGGTACATACCTGCTATGGACTGTATATTTATTTTCCCCTAAAATTCATATGTTAGAAGTCCTAACCCAAATGGGATGGTATTAGGAGGTGGGGCCTTTGGGAGATAACAAGGTCAGGAGAGTGAAGTCCTCGTAATGGGATTAATGCCCCTTGTAAGAAGAGAGACATGAGAGCTTGCTTCCTCTCACTGCTCTCTGCCCTCTGCCCTGTGAGGACACAGCAAGAAGACGGCCACTGGCAAACCAGGAAGTGAGCTCTGACCAGACAGTGGATATGCCGGCGCCTTGATCTTGGACTTCCCAGCCTCCAGAACTATGAGAAATAAATGTTTGTCATTCAAGCCACCCAGTTTATGGTAATTTGTTATAGTGGCTCAAACTGACTAAGATAATACTCTATGACCCAACAAATCCACATATGGATGCAGAAAATTATATAAATATGCATCAGGATTCATATACAAGAATGTTCACAGTAGCATTATTTATCATTTCCCCAAACTGAGGACTCCCAAATTTTTATGGCATTAGAGAAAAAAAGAATACTCGTACAACAGAATATTATAAAGCAATTAAAATTAACAAGTTGTTACATGCAACAACATAAAAAAAGCACACATTTTTACAAATATAATTTTTAGCAAAAGGTACCAGACACAAAAGAATGAGTGATTTCATTTGAAAGCCATCATTACTAAATTATTGCATTTAGAAACACATATGCAGGTGATAAAACTCTAAAGAAAAGCAAGGAAGTGACACTATAAAGTCAGGATAATGATAATCTTTGTGAAGGAGGGATAAAGGAGGTAATAACTGGATGGGAGGAAAAGGGAACTTTTGAGATGCTGAAAATGTTCTATTCCTTGATACAGATGATCACTTTGTAATAATTCACTGGGTTGTACATTTTTGTCTGTTTTGCATTTTATTCTGTTTCTGTATGTGTGCCTTATTTTATTATTTTTTAAAATAAACACCTTCATGAGAATGTGTAGCCTTACCTGATATGATCTGGACTAGGTCAGTGGATCAGTCAATTTAAAGTTCATTAATATAAAAATCATTTAAATAAAGATGCCTCCATACCCTGAACATTTAATTTTCAGTTAAAATTATATGCAATTCGACTCCTAGGTATTTATCTAAAATAAAGAAAAACATATGTCCATAGAAAGACTTATACAAGAACATTCATAGCCACTTTATTCACAATAGCCCCAAACCGGAAACAATACAAATATGCATCAACACAATCTGCAATATATCTATACAATATACTGATAAATTATTTCTGGTGTATCTCTATAAAGAAATACTAGGGCTTCCCTGGTGGCGCAGTGGTTGAGAGTCCGCCTGCCGATGCAGGGGACACGGGTTCGTGCCCTGGTCCGGGAAGATCCCACATGCCGCGGAGCGGCTGGGCCCGTGAGCCATGGCCGCTGAGCCTGCGTGTCCGGAACCTGTGCTCCACAACGGGAGAGGCCACAACAGTGGGAGGCCCGCGTACCGCAAAAAAAAAAAAAAAAAAAAAAAAATACTAGTCTGCAATATAAAGGATTATTTTACTGATTCACCTGACCACATGAGTGAAGCCAGTGATGTGCTGACAAGTGACTCTTCAGGGTAGAGAAAACCCTGATTTGTACTGTTTGCCAATTTCCATGATGTAAACATTCCCACTTGAATATTCCCATTTCGAGTTGACAGTGATTGCAGAGTTGGGAAGAGATGCATACCACTGACTCTCACAACGTGGTTTCAGCTCGCTCACAGCCGGGTGGGTCTCAACCAACGTTATGCTGAGCCAAAGAAGGCCAGACACAAAAGAGTACATACTACACGATTTCATTTCTATGAAGTTCTAGAAAACGAAACTAAATGAAAAAAAAAATTAGAAAAGTGGTCACATCTGGGGATTCCCTGGGAAGGGGCATGAGGGAAGTTTTGAAGGAGATGGAAATGTTCTAGATTGTGGTAAGGGTGTGTATTACAAAAGTCTATCTGTTTGTCAAAATTGCATGGCTAAGATCTGTGCATTTCAAAGTATGTAAATTTTACCTCCAGAAAAGTAAATAAATAAAAGGAACCAAGGAAAAATAATGCGATTGAGTTGAGAGTAGGTGGAAGCATGCGTAACAATACAGGCAAGGCAGAAAGTTGGTAATTATTGAAGCTGCATGACGGGTATATGGAGGTTCGTTTTGTTGTTGTGTTTACTTTGTATGTGGTTAATATTTCTGCAATGAAAAGCTGAAAAATAACACATACAGAGATGAACATAAACGCACCAATTTTTCTGAACTGGCCTTGTCTTTGATCACGGGTCCTCCCCCGGTTTTCTTTGTCTTTGTTGCATAAACTGCCCCATACATTTCTAGTTGTTTTGCCTTAAGACAAAGACACATGTAAAGCCATCATTGTGCGTAATTCTAGATCGTTCTGATTTTTCCTACATACAGTTTTTCCCTTTAACAATTGTCTCATCCATACTTAACTGGACAGGCTTTTTAGTCACCTAAATGCATTGTGCCTTTCCATAATGTAAAAATTTAGTTGCCATAAAATCAATATGCCTCTTTTTTTTTTGCCTTCGCATTTCACCAACTTATATAATTTTTAAAGTATGTAAGTAAAATAATAGCATACCTGGCATATACAAGTTTGAGAACCAAGACAAACTCAAGTAACTAACCCTTGGTAAGCAAACAACTCAACAACTCAACTGATACCAGGGTGCACCAGAACATTCCTCACCACTTCCCAGGTTTGCTAGATTACCTGGCACTCCCTACACCCTCTTTTTTTTTTTTTTTTTTTTTCTTTGCGGTACGCGGGCCTCTCACTGTTGTGGCCTCTCCCGTTGCGGAGCACAGGCTCCAGATGCGCAGGCTCAGCGGCCATGACTCACGGGCCCAGCCGCTCCGCGGCATGTGGGATCTTCCCCGACCGGGGCACGAACCTGCGTCCCCTGCATCGGCAGGCGGACTCTCAACCACTGAGCCACCAGGGAAGCCCCCTACAACCTCTTTTAAATACAAAAACGGATACTTATATGGCTATTCGATTTCTAGACTGTTTCATTGAAATTTAAAAGCCCAAAGTTACCTGAATGATACAAAATGATGCATTTCAACCACAGCTGACTCAAATGTATCATTCTGTCTACCGGAGAATATATTTTGAGTACCCACTTACACATATTCCAGCCTTTCAATAATGGTAGTTCTACCCAGCAGTGACATTTGAGGACAGGAAAAAAAAGAAAGATACACTAGTGACTTATAAACTTGGTATCTCTGCATAAGACATGCCACCAAACTCCCCCAACAGTCTGAAGAAGGGTAGACACTGAAGAATAGAACATACTTTATGATTTAATGAAGTTCTAGAAAACTAATACAAAATGGAACAAATCAGAGTAGCCCCTTGGGGGATGGTGAGTGGTTTGCTGAGAAGGAACATGAGTGAATTTTAAATGTATGCACAGGGCATTCACCCTGAGAGATAGGAACTTTAGACCAACAATCTTACCATACCTTCATAAGAATGTGAGAAAGGAAGAAAACTGGGCACAGCTCTGTCTATTTATCTGTTTATCTAGCCTGAACTCACCTTAGACAGAAGGTTGTTGTCTGCTGCATTGTTTTACTTCCTGGAGAGGAAGTTAGAACATGAATAAAGAATGATTTTTTTTGTTCCATAAGAGGTCATGGTCAGATGTACTCTGGCCAATGGATATCCTTCAGTGGCTAACAATGAGCCTTCCTCTTCGTCCTTTCAAAGTCAAGAGAGCAGAGAGAATAACAGCTCCATGACTGACAGGTCCGTAGAAAAGCTGTGAACACCTGTGTGGGCTGGCCATTAAGGGCCACAGTTCCATTCAGGTGCACCTTTTGGAAAATCTAGGTAATCTGACCTTCTCCATCTCTCTAAATTAAGAACACTTAATCTCATATATAATCATAATAATAGCAATCCTTTATAGAGCTTTCAATTTGCACCAGAGAATAATTGCTTCATATGGATTATATCATTTGACCTTTCCAAAAATCCTGTATGAGAGTTGATATTATTATCCACAGTTTTTAAAAATGGAAAAGTGAGGCTCAGATAGTTTGAATGACTAACCCAAGATTGCCTTGCTAACAAAGAGGTAGAGCCTGGATTCCAACCCATGCAATCTGACTCCAGGGTGCCCGTTATTAACTACTGACAAGTAAATTGATTAATGCACTGTAGAGAGCTGGGGGAAATGTCAGCAAAGTTCGATCTCCTTCCTTAGAGTCAGTATTAGCCAGCAAGTAAAAGATTCAGCTGATGAATTCTGGCCCAAATCTGCCCAGAAACCCAATGTCTCTAAAAGATGATGAAAACAAAATGGTGTGATTACTGTCCCAAGAAACAAGCAGAGGCATTTTTAAATCACAGGATTAAAACTCAAGAAGATTAAGGAGAGTGCTGCAGTTTTTCAGGCAAAGGGAAAAGAAAGGGTAAAAGGTGAGGACTGAATTTTTAAATAACATTCTCCTTTATTTTAGAACACTTTATTTTTGCTCTAGCTTTATGAAAAAAAGGAGACTCGTGTACCATTTCATATTCTTGTAGCTTACATCACACATGACTTGTCAGAACTTAAATGCCTCATACAGTATATATTGGATCAATTTATTTTACAACTTTGATGTTTTCATTTTGTACAAATTCAGATGCATTTGCCTCCTGTCACTGCAGAGAAAGGAACTATTAATAGGAGCAAAACACACCTGCATGTGTATGAGTGTTTATATAGATATAGTATAAATATATATTTCTATCTTATCAAAATACAGACTTCTGACAAGTAAGAAAGAACAGGCTATATTCAAACTATCACCAACAAACACAGTGTTCCATGGTAAATAATAACAAGGACAAAAACTTCTTTGTACAAAGGAACTCCTTGTTTATCACCTTGAGATTCTTTTTCCAAGATCAACTGTATCAAATATTACAAGAGGATAATGACAAAATTAGCCAGATGACCTTGGGCAAGTCACTACAATTCTTCTTATCTTAGGACAAAGGAACTGAGTCAAGGCTCTGACGCTGAGTTCTCCTTCAGTCCTAAGACTGTCTAGGTCTCTGCCACAGCATGGTCGGGGAGAGAGCGGTTCAATGAAAGAAACCTTCCAGGTGCTCATTCTACCTCCTCACTCCATTTCCCCCATTCTGCATGGAGGCACCTACAAAATGGCAGAGGTTGAACTACGTAAGATAATTGATCCCTGATAGTTTGCTGCTAGGATTGCATCTGAGTTTTGAAAAGCCATTAGACATTAGAGGTATGTATTCCAAAGCCCTGTGAGATTCAAACTGTTTGATAAATTTGTAAAAACTGAGCAGGAATAGGAAAAAGCATCTGGGTAACTCTTACAGGAAGGGAATAAACGGGCTCAGTACTCAGCAACAGCTGCAACAACAGAGGGCCTAGCCTTGGTAGGTGGACATGCACAGAACAAGCTGAGCTAGGGCCTGGAATTTCCCGGAATGAAATCTGAGAGCTATTTAGGTTGACCTTCTCTCTCTCAGCACAGTTGACCCTTAAGAAATAAGAGATGACGCATCCCAAAGCACACTAAACTTTACAACAGCAGCTTAAAAAAAAGATTGGGAAATGCATGGGAGTTCTCTTGCAATACTGGAAGAATAAACTGGTTGACTTGACTGCTTTCCGTTTGGGGAAAAAAGCAAAGAGATTATTTCAGAATCATATATGCTGGGGCTGCTGTGGAATGCACAGTTCCCAGAAAACAGATTTATCTGTTGATTATAATCAGGCTTCCTACACTACAGGACCCACTTTTACATAGCAGTCAGGGTTACAATGACATAAAACAGAATGCCATGAACTATAATGAGAAAAGCTGATCTTAAAAAAAAAGAATAATGCAGTGGGGAGAAAGATTGAAATGCTTGGAAAAATACACACAAGCAGGTACAGTATGGATGGGGAAATGTGCTCTTTTTCAATAATGACAGTCTCCTCAATTGTGTTTTCCAGAAAATTGAAGAAAGAATTTTCATAGCAGGGAAATCATGTAAGTGGCACTACCTCCTGGGCAAGTATGCAAGAATTCACCTTAAAAGGTTCCTCTAAAGTAGGTTTCCCATGTGGAAAGCAAGGCTATTATGAGGTATAGCCCCTAAGATTACCCACTTCCATCTGGCCTAATATGATGGGGTTTAGGGTAGGGAATAGAGGGGCACCTAGACATACCTGTCCTGGATAAGGTTCCTCTTCCGGCTGTGACTGTGTCAATTCACTTAGCCCTCCCTTTACTCTGTTGGATCCTAATAGCATATACCTACATCACTTTGTAAAAACTATGCCTCACATTCACAAGCACACAAGAAATAAGTGCAGTCCCAAGGACCATCTGGCAGGAAGTGCTGGGAAATGTAACACTCCACAACGGTTCAATGGGGAGAAACCTTAGAAGCCATCTAGGCCCTTAGCTTCCATAGGTTGGCTTGAGCACTGTGTTCTTTGTAAAGCAATGATCAGAGCAAACAGAGATCAGGGATAGCGCCGATTCTACATCACTAGTAGGATGTCTATAGACACGATGATTTTATAAACTATCTTACACTGAGTGCGGCAACACAAATAAAAGAATGGCAACGCTCTGAAAGAGTTGTCCGTAATCAATATCCTCTTCTCCCATCCTCTCCAATCCACTCCGGTAAGTCTTTGGCCCCAACACTAACAACTGCCCTTATCACGGGCTCTGGTAGTCATGCGGCCAAATCCACGCCCAGCTCTTAATCTTCATCTTACTTGACCTATGAGCAGTATTTGGCATAGTTGGTCACTCCCTCCTTGAAACACTTTCTTTACTCGGATGTGGAACATCACACTCTCTTGCTTCTTCTCCTGCCTCAGTGGCTAGTCCTTCTTATCGTCCCTCTATCTTTCTCCATCTGATCAGCCTCTAAACACTGAAGTGAATTTGGTAAGAGTTCTCTATAATTCATTGTACGGGATCTCAGTAATTCATCGGCTTAAGGCAAAACAAACAAAAAGAAAATCACTAAATATATGTAAATGGGGTGTACAGGGAAAACATTTCTTAGCAGGAGGTCCTCTCAGCAACTGCCTCTGAAATACCAGTCATGGGTGGACTCTGTGCCCTCAAGTCTCCAGAAAAACAAGCTGCTACCATGCTTTTGTTACTTCTGCAGTATAGAAAGCAGAGCAAATGCCCTTCATCTTATTCAAATGCTGAAACTTCACCATAGGATGGCCATGGAGTCTGGAAACACAGGTACACGTTTGCCCCATTTAAGTGACTAAATAATGCCTGTAGCTGATGGGCGTCCAGAGTGATTCTATCAGGATGGCGCACCACCCCGCTGTGCCAAAGTGGTAGGGTTGGAAGTCTGGTTAGAGACCGATGCAAAAGCTGCGTGATGCACCATGGTCAATGCAGCTTTGCGCAGCACGGTCAACTATACATTGTGAGTGAGGGATGACATAGTGACATACCACATATTTTACGGTAATATCCATAAACTACTTATCATGTGTATTTTCCTATGTTTCTAAGATCTTACCCTCACCTTGTATGTTATAGACTGAATGTTTGTGTCTCCCCAAAATCCATGTGCTGAAATCCTAATCCCCAATGTGATGGTATAAACAGGTGGAGGCCTTCAGGGTAATTAGTTTATAAGAGTGGAACCTTCATGAATGGGATTTGTGACCTTAGAGAAGAGGTCCCTTGCCTTTTCCTCCCTGTGAGGATCAACTGTGAACCGAAAGTAGGCTCTCGCCAGACACTGAATCCATCAGCATCTTGATCTTGGACCTGCCAGCCTCCAGAACTATGAGAAATAAATTGCTGTCATTTATAAGCCACCCAGTCTACGGCATTTTGTTATAGTAGCCCACATAGATTAAGACACTGGAGAATCCAGGCACGGTGATAAATGTGTCCGGACCTGTTCTGGGCCTCCAGTTCAAAACGCTTACTGACAATACGGGCAGGGTCCTTAGCTCCTGAAAAAGAAAGGAGGTTTGACCTCTACAAAGCTGCCCAAATAATGAACAAGGAAATTAAACTCGTGTAGTCCTCGCTGTCCTATAGGCATAGCTCCAGCAACTTTCACACATCTACTCCATCTAACGCTTACACACTCTAAAGCCAGAGACAGTGCTTAATCCTCAATATGGCCATATGAAGTGAATACTAACACTTTCTTAGGCTCCAAGAGGCTGAGGAACTAGGATTTAAACTCATTTCCTCTGCTTCTAAAAAGAACTGTCTCTCCTCCATGCCACACTATTTGTTCCAATTTTACACATGAGTCAACAGGGACTCTAAGAGGTTAACAAGTTTGCCTAATATCACATAGCTAATATACGGCAAAGCTGAAATTCAAACTTGGGTTTTTCTAACTTTAGAGTCCCCTGTTCTTTCCACTGTATAGCAGAACAGTTACATATCTTTCTTAAACCAGGGATAAAGAGAGAAGATAAAAGTAAGTCAGGAAGGAATATGGCATCTGAATCTTCATGCTGGACAAGAATGAGTTCAACACGTTAAAGAAACTAGCAGATTTCAGAACATTTGTTATTCTGTATTTGTACAGCTTTGGGTAGTTGAGTTGGAACTTTTCTCTGTTCTAAAGCCAACCTGCAAAGTTCCCCCTCCAGTCAACTCAGAAACTTACGCTGTTGGTCACAAGTAGGACCAGGGAGAGAGTACAAGTCAGTACACTAGTAACACTGCCAGAAAAACAAAGTTTGAGCATATGCCCTATAGCCAGTAGGTCAGAGCCACTAGTTTCGTATTATAATCCAAGGAGAGCCTTCTATATTGAGCAGAGGAACAAACAACATGAGCTTCATCTGTGGATTCTATCACATGCAAAGCTCTAGGATATGTAATAGAACCACCAGAGCCTATAAAGAACACACTCCTTGGTGCTGCCCCTCCAGGGATTCCTGTTTCCCCCCACCTTCCCCTCCTCTCACCAGGGGGGCACAGAGCTCTCTGGGATGTGAACTTGATCCAGCTGGAGATACACAATAGAAAACTGGGCCACTGAACCATAATATTACAGCAGCACTAAAAGTGATCAGTCCTTTTCTTCAAAAACTAGGAGTTCAGATCAAAATTTTCTTAATGAAGTGTAGTTGATTTACAATACTGTGTTAGTTCCAGGTGTACTGCATAGTGATTTAGTTATTTTTTTCCGATTATATTCCATTATAGGTTATTACAAGATATTGAATCTAATTCCCTGTGCTGTACAGTAAATCCTTGTTGCTTACCTATTTTATGTATAGTAGTTTGTATCTGTTAATCCCATACTCCTAATTCAGACCAAATTTTTTAATGATGAGTTACTTCAGAAAAGTACTTTTTTAAAAAAGAAAAAAGAGCTAAGGTTTTAAGTCTAGTAGAACCTCTGTTAGATTGAAAGTGTCCGTTCTCTGTGCAGCTCTTATACTATTTAATGAAAAGAGGTCAAGACACAGATGAGTGTCTTTGTGGAACAGAGGGTACAGCGAGGTACTAGCCTTTATTTTTACATGTTCATAAAAATCACAAGTGACTTTTTTTAGAAAGTTACAACAAAATAGTGCAGGAAATAGTACATAAAACTGTCTTCCTTTTAGGGAGGAGAGCTAGGAAAGTAATGCATCCCCTTTGGAAGATTTCACTGGGAGAACAAAAGCAGCTCTGTGTGCACTTTATTTCCAGGTGACTGCAATTATACTGACTCATTCTTCTGCCCTAAAAAAGGCTGGTCTCTGAGAAAGAATGACTGGCTCCCTTGGTTAGATGTCCTGGCAGCGGGGGCCTAGGGGGAGTCTTGGGTACTTTTTCACACCCAGTGCATGTGAGGCCAGTTTTCTAAAAATAAGTATTAGTTACCTGCTCTGGGAATCAGGGTTGTTTTAGCCCTTAGGTCCTATAACCTAATAGACACGACCCTTGCTTCCTGCCTTTCCATCTTAATACATATATTTGCACATGCCCACTGGCAGCCAAGAGTTGATCTCTACTTTCTCCAAAGGGCTTGGTTATCTGGATAAACATTCCAAATGCTGATGGGAACTGCACATCCTAACTTTCTGTCTCTGGCCTGCCTACTACTGTGGCATGGGTGTATTTAATGCTCTGGCTGTCTTTCCCTACCCTGAGTTGCTATCCAAACCACAGTACCTAATAATGCCGGAAAGAATCATCAATTCTATATATATCCGCAAGAATGAGCTCATGTGTAAACAAAGGAAAGAAGGCACCACAAATCTCCAAACTGCCAATGGTTTGGTCTAGCAATGCCTTAAAATGTCTCAAAGTACATGGGAAATATGTCTGTGGACATTAGACATCGAGTCCAGTGAATCAGTCACCTACTTATTCAAGAAACACACCCTACTTTAGTGCTTGGCACATCTATACGTGCTACATATTTCCTGGCTCAGATGCTCTCTGCTGACTAGAGGTCAGCTGGACAAATGTATTTGTGTATGTGGGCACTGGCTCCTTCCTCAAGGATCACTGTCTGAGCCTTCACTTTAATTACAAGGAAATGATCAAACTAGTCAGGATCACGGTCTGTCGCCTCAGTGTGAAAAGGGCAACCCCTCCTTCTGGAATGTGGAAATTGAAGTTAGCTCCATCACTAATTGAATCAAACCGACCACTAGAGCTGAATTATCTGCTTACAAAAAACTCTTGCTCTTCTAGCCACGTGGAGGGAGAAAAGGACCCTCTGCTCCAGGCAACTCAGACACATCTTATTCCAGCAGAGAAAAGGAAAGGTATTCTCTGCAAAACTGAATGTCCAGAACGTCACTTTTTTTTTTTTTTAGGCGGTACGCGGGCCTCTCACTATTGTGGCCTCTCCCGTTGCGGAGCACAGGCTCCGGACACGCAGGCTCAGTGGCCATGGCTTGCGGGCCCAGCCGCTCCGCGGCACGTGGGATCTTCCCGGACCGGGGCACGAACCCGTGTTCCCTGCATCGGCAGGCAGATTGTCAACCACTGCGCCACCAGGGAAGCCCCCAGAATGTCACTTTGAAATGACTTAGGGAGGATGGGCTGACGCATGCTCTGCTCGGAAGGAAAACATGAGCTGTATTGTCTAGAGGCAAGTACTTCCTACCTATATTTTCAAATGACCTCCCTTCTTGACTCTGATTTTCCACCAAGCTCCCCGGTTTCTTTTGTCTGGTCAACAAAAATAGCAGCCAATGCTAAGATTAGGACCTGAAAACGAAAACTGAAAACAAAGGGGAGTTGAAAGTTGAACCTTAGAACTTGTCTATTTGTCCTTCTTCACATGCAGCATTTTCCCCCTCATGCCATAGTTCTTTGTATTATATGACAATATACCAGCTTCTCAAAATGCTGATTGTTATAGGCAGACAAATGTCATCAATTAACCAGGTAATAGGCAACTGGTTTTATTTTTTAACATCAGTGGATGGTTTTTATTTTCTTTTTAACATCAGTGGAATTTGGACAGAATTAATTAATACGGTATCGATACTTCAGGGTTTTTTTAGGTGTCTACAAGACAACTTGCTAGGGAGTGTTCAGAGGAAACACATTTATTATTTGGTCCCTCATTTTCTGGTAAAGGAAAGACTGGAGAATTTCAAGTCATAATTCAATTCTAACTTTTGCTTAATTTATCTTCGGAGCTCATGGCTAACTCCCCTTATAGTTTCAGCCTTTCTATATGAGGATTTAACTGGAACCCCATAATCTATACTGTCATTTGTACTTCCTGTCTCAATAGTCTCACCTTGAAACTGGGCAAGTTCCCAAGGATACAATAAGTCAAAGTCAAGTTGAACTACTTTTCAAAGGCTCTTTTGGTGCCCTTTTCTAACCAAGGGACCTTTATTTACCTTGACTCATAGTTCCAGGGGCTTAGAAAAAATAAGCCTTAAAAATAAGCCTTGCTGCTAATGCTGCTAATACACAATAACCCCTTTTCAAATTGCCTAAATGTTAAACAAATGCCATTCATAATTAACTGAAAATTATCAAATACCAGATCTGTAGCAGTTGATAGCTATCTTTTTGACTTTGTTTCAAAAAGTTGGTTGTTTGGCAAACAGAAAAAAAACAAAAGAGCAGCACTTTTTTTGGTTTTAATCTAAGAGCTATGAAGGGATGGAATATGCAGGAGACTCTAGCGTATTTTCTACTTATTTGTTGAGTGGCCTTAACCTCTTTAAGCTTTCATTTCTGCATCTATAAAATAGGGATAATCTACTTTATGAGATATGAAAAACACGCCTGGCACATAAAAAACACTGATTAGACAATCGTAATTATTACAAAGGTGTTTTAGGCCATCATTTCCAGATACTACCGGGCCCAGGGAGTAGAAAATGCAAACTGCCTGTTCCTTTAAGGGCTGATGAAACACCAGCCAAACAGGAGCACTGTTCTGCCATCTTTGTCTTCTTTGCTGGCTCCATTCTCCCCCTAACCTACACCCCATCAGATATCTCCCACCTGTCACCCAGCTGCCTCTGAGCTACCATCAGGGCCACAGCTTCTAGTCTCTCCTACAGGTATTCCTGCTTTTCAAAAGGTTGTGCTAGGGGCTTCCCTCGCGGCGCAGTGGTTGAGAGTCCGCCTACCGATGCCGGGGACGCGGGTTCGTGCCCCGGTCCGGGAAGATCCCACATGCCGCGGAGCGGCTGAGCCCGTGAGCCTTGGCCGCTGAGCCTGCGCGTCCGGAGCCTGTGCTCCGCAACGGGAAAAGCCACAACGGTGAGAGGCCCGCGTACCGCAAAAAAAAGAAAACAATTTTGTTTTATACCACTTCACTTTTACGAAAGACCTACTTTAGTACCCGTTTTCCTAACCGAAAGAAATCTGAAGAGGATTTTCCCTTTGCACAACAAGGTGAAAATCGAGGAGCATTCAGTGTTTGTTTTGCAGGGAGCCGTTAGAGAGGCAGTGCGGTGAGAGTAGCACCACAAAACTCCTTCCCCAGGAACTACACTCACCATCTCAGCATCAGGCTGCCATAGCTTTGAACTGTGTCTGTGAGCATCTGTGCTATATCTCGATTTATTTTGTGCATCCGTTAGCAAGATGTGTCCTAAGGTAATTGCTATTTCGATTCACACCATTTTGGTTCACAAAAGGTTTCACAGGAATTTTCTACTTGCAGGTAACAGAAGGAACCTGTATTTCTTTTTCCCCTTTCCTTCTTTCTTTTGCTTCCGTCTCCTGTTTTCCTTGACTTCTCTGCAGATAGACATCACTAATTAGCATGTGCTTTACCTTCTCTTCCTTCTAGTCAAAAAATAGACCAATCATGGCACATTGGCCTTTGGTTCTTCTGCACTATTTTCATGCTAGTTGTTTAAAAGCGCTTTATTCCTACTACAAATGACTCTGTTTCTTTTTCTAATCAGAATGCTTGAGGGTGAAAACACATCTGATCACTAGTTGCCTGAGGCTTTGCTGTGTCGAATGCAAAAAGTTATAAGCCAGCTAGCTACTCACTTCGATCATTTGCCCTCACTGAATGCTGCCTGTGTGCCCGGTATTATGCCGAGTACTTTACTTGCAGTATCTCATTTACTTATCGCAGTCCCAAGAGATGGTGATGGTGATGATTCCTATTTCACGGAAAAAGAATCTGAAGCTCAGGGAGGTCATCCAGCTGTTATGTGGCTAAGGATACAATCACAGATCAGTCTTGATTGACACTCAGTCCTAACTCTATATACTATATATTTCATACAAGTTTGCCAGTAGGAAGGCTTCTAGGCTTATGCAGTTTCAAATCAGAGAATTCTCAACTGGGATCCTTTCTTTAGAGAAACAATATTCCATCTAAGAAAATGGATATAGACGAAAACAAAGTCTGCCTTTCCCCTCCTATTGAACTGTGTCATCCATCTCCAATTAAAGACAACCACAAACATCTAACCAAAAGTTTATTTCAAGACCTTACCTATGGGTCATAAACCTTTGAATTCCCAAATCCATACGTACACCAAGTATAGTACATATCTGTTCTCTGAATAAAAAACCTAAGTAGGGACTGTTGAGATGAATAATAATACAAATGGATTTAAAACACGTACTGAATTCATAGTCACTTAGTCCCTTTTAACCATTTTGTATTTTCTCTATCAATGGATGACTAAAGTCATCATATGAATATCTGATAACATATTTTACCTTAAAAGTATTTACACTTTAAAAAGGGGCAAAGGGAAATCCAGATATGATTGGATTTGGGGCTTACTTTGTAATTTTGAAAGGCCAAGTTGTCCCAGCGGCCTGAAAGTATGTCTGGGTCTCTACATTTTGACATCAACTCACTGCTTTGTGGGTGCGGTAGAGCTTAGTTGCACAGAATGCTGGTGCTAGAATCATAGTTATGACACTAATGAACTCTGTCATCTTTGTCAACGTACTTAACTTCTCTGTTCCTCAGATCTCTCTTCGGTAAAATGTAGGTAATAACAATGTCTGTCTGTTGTTGGAATTTTAAAAAGTATCCTCTGTGACGCTCTTAGAACAGTGTGGGGCACAGAGTGAATTTTCAGTCAGCGTTTGTTTCTTGTTTGGTGCTCTTGATAGAAACAAATCCAGTCACATTAAGGGCTCACAGTCTGAACAGCAGGGTTACCCCACTTTGGTTATGAGCAGAATCCGAGATTTAACCTAGCCCCACTCCCCTCCCCTCAGCACTCCTGATTCCTCTTACTGTACTTCACTTTTTTCTTTTTGTGTGACACATCAGATTCTAACATACGATATACTTTATTTAGTTATTGTGCTTACTGCTTATTAACTGTCTCCTCAGTAGATGGTAAGCTCCACAAGGGCGGAAATATTTATTTTTTCCACTACCATATTCCAAATGCATAGAATAGAGCATGGCACAGAGGGATTACTCAATAAATGTTGGTTAAAAATGAATAAATATAAAGACAGTTTGCCTGTCTTTCTCAAAATTCCTCCCATCTCCCACTTTTCTCTAGCCTCATTTCCCTTTCAAACTCTTTTCCCCAATGAACAATAATAATATAATGGCTAAGATTTACTGAGTACTTCCCAAATTCCAGGTACAATGGCCAGCATGACAAATGCATTATCTCATTTAATCCTGTTAAAAAGCAGACAGCAGATCCAAAATGGAGTCCCTTGTGCTTAATACCTAACCTAATTGCAGTCTCAACCCCCCAGGAATGTAACCTTTAACCAGTCAAGCTGGAATCACCTGGTCAGCTCTAAAAGAGGTAATCCGGCCCATGGGCCCTTCTGTTCCCCTTAGGAGGGCAACCTTGCCTGAAACAATCCATTCTTTGCTAATAATTTCCTTTTCCTCCCCCTTTCCACAAAACCTTTCCTTTTCTACAGCCCAGTGAAGCTCTTTTCTAGTTGCCAGATGGATGCTGCCCAATTCATGATTGTTTAATAAAGTCAACTTGATCCTTAAATTTACTCAGTTGAATTTTTGTTATTTAACAATCCTATGGAATAAGTCCTGTCATTCCCCTGACATTACAGAGATTCAGAGAGGTTGAGGCACTTATCTGAGGTCATACAGCTAGTTTAAATGAGGAACCGGTTTAGAGCCCTGGGCAGCCTTACTGTGGCATCTGAGTTCTTAACCGTGGCACTGCAGTCTGTGAATATGACTGTGGGCCTGGCACAGGGTTCTTTCCTACGAATGATGGAATCCGAGTTCAAAATCCAAAAAGACCTGGTCCCATAGGAGATGCTTTATCTGCACACACCAAGAGCAGAATCCCCACAGAGTCAGTAAAGTGAAGCTGAGGCTGACTTTGTTTACTGGCAGGCTAACGTAGCATTCTATGGTAACAATGTTCCTATCTTCCATTTCATTGCATTCACTTCATCACTGTGAACAACACGTCCCAGCCTGCGCTAATCTACTAACCTAACCCCATAGTAATGATCAAATGAAATCCTGCCATACACGAAGCCCTGAATTTTCAGCAGCAATTACCACTCAATATTAATTAATTTCAATGATCCATGAAGATTTGGCTTTGCAAGGAGTTTGACGTATAAGATTCCATAAGAATATGTCTTTGAGCTATTGGCATAATTACTTCCACTGTCAGTGAAGGAAAAGCCTTGGGATTTGCAAATAAGACTTGGAATTTAAGCATTTCCCCGTTTCTGTGGCAACAGTGGCCTCAATGACAACCAGTCAGGGCATGGAGTTACTGAACTCCTGTTCCCCTTGTCTAGCCTTGGGCACCTCCTTCGCTCCGAGCAGAATTGTTTAGTACATCTAAGAATATGCTCATCTTCCAGGTCTGTGCAGGATTCAACAACACAAGGTGGCATGTATTAGAGTGGTATCCTGGAGCTCCCAGGCAATGAGACTTGATAAAGGATACACCAGAGTGGTATCCTAGGGCTCCCAGGCAATGAGACTTGATAAAGGATACACCAGAGTGGTATCCTAGGGCTCCCAGGCAATGAGACTTGATAAAGGATACACCAGAGTGGTATCCTAGGGCTCCCAGGCAATGAGACTTGATAAAGGATACACCAGAGTGGTATCCTAGGGCTCCCAGGCAATGAGACTTGATAAAGGATACACCAGAGTGGTATCCTAGGGCTCCCAGGCAATGAGACTTGATAAAGGATACACCAGAGTGGTATCCTAGGGCTCCCAGGCAATGAGACTTGATAAAGGATACA
Organism: Delphinapterus leucas; assembly: GCF_059928025.1. Classification (NCBI taxonomy): domain Eukaryota; kingdom Metazoa; phylum Chordata; class Mammalia; order Artiodactyla; family Monodontidae; genus Delphinapterus; species Delphinapterus leucas. The sequence continues at coordinate 60,263,184 of NC_143139.1, forward strand.
CCAGAGTGGTATCCTAGGGCTCCCAGGCAATGAGACTTGATAAAGGATACACCAGAGTGGTATCCTAGGGCTCCCAGGCAATGAGACTTGATAAAGGATACACCAGAGTGGTATCCTAGGGCTCCCAGGCAATGAGACTTGATAAAGGATACACCAGAGTGGTATCCTAGGGCTCCCAGGCAATGAGACTTGATAAAGGATACACCAGAGTGGTATCCTAGGGCTCCCAGGCAATGAGACTTGATAAAGGATACACCAGAGTGGTATCCTAGGGCTCCCAGGCAATGAGACTTGATAAAGGATACACCAGAGTGGTATCCTAGGGCTCCCAGGCAATGAGACTTGATAAAGGATACACCAGAGTGGTATCCTAGGGCTCCCAGGCAATGAGACTTGATAAAGGATACACCAGAGTGGTATCCTAGGGCTCCCAGGCAATGAGACTTGATAAAGGATACACCAGAGTGGTATCCTAGGGCTCCCAGGCAATGAGACTTGATAAAGGATACACCAGAGTGGTATCCTAGGGCTCCCAGGCAATGAGACTTGATAAAGGATACACCAGAGTGGTATCCTAGGGCTCCCAGGCAATGAGACTTGATAAAGGATACACCAGAGTGGTATCCTAGGGCTCCCAGGCAATGAGACTTGATAAAGGATACACCAGAGTGGTATCCTAGGGCTCCCAGGCAATGAGACTTGATAAAGGATACACCAGAGTGGTATCCTAGGGCTCCCAGGCAATGAGACTTGATAAAGGATACACCAGAGTGGTATCCTAGGGCTCCCAGGCAATGAGACTTGATAAAGGATACACCAGAGTGGTATCCTAGGGCTCCCAGGCAATGAGACTTGATAAAGGATACACCAGAGTGGTATCCTAGGGCTCCCAGGCAATGAGACTTGATAAAGGATACACCAGAGTGGTATCCTAGGGCTCCCAGGCAATGAGACTTGATAAAGGATACACCAGAGTGGTATCCTAGGGCTCCCAGGCAATGAGACTTGATAAAGGATACACCAGAGTGGTATCCTAGGGCTCCCAGGCAATGAGACTTGATAAAGGATACACCAGAGTGGTATCCTAGGGCTCCCAGGCAATGAGACTTGATAAAGGATACACCAGAGTGGTATCCTAGGGCTCCCAGGCAATGAGACTTGATAAAGGATACACCAGAGTGGTATCCTAGGGCTCCCAGGCAATGAGACTTGATAAAGGATACACCAGAGTGGTATCCTAGGGCTCCCAGGCAATGAGACTTGATAAAGGATACACCAGAGTGGTATCCTAGGGCTCCCAGGCAATGAGACTTGATAAAGGATACACCAGAGTGGTATCCTAGGGCTCCCAGGCAATGAGACTTGATAAAGGATACACCAGAGTGGAATCCTAGGGCTCCCAGGCAATGAGACTTGATAAAGGATACACCAGAGTGGTATCCTAGGGCTCCCAGGCAATGAGACTTGATAAAGGATACACCAGAGTGGTATCCTAGGGCTCCCAGGCAATGAGACTTGATAAAGGATACACCAGAGTGGTATCCTAGGGCTCCCAGGCAATGAGACTTGATAAAGGATACACCAGAGAGGAAGTGATGGGGTTGAAGTTAGGTGGTGAGAGTTGCAACAGCTAACAATCAAAAATGACCCAGGGAGACCCAGACGCAGCTAGCCATCTATCTCTATTTGCTTATGACCTAATAGCAGTGCTCGACAGAGACGGGATGTGATCACCAACACGCTACTTGGTGGAACAGGGGAAGCTGGGTGGGACCTGAGCTGCATAAAAGTCCTCTCTGCCATTATCTTCCCATCCTTCCTTTAATCCAACAGATTTTAAATATCCATTCAATGGAAAAGTGCCCTTTTAAAGAGTAATTCCTCTGTTCATGACTTACCTATCTTACTAGTAAATCAAACTCATTTCAGGGGTAAATAACTCCCTTGATTATTGAATAATAATAGATGAATTGGTATTTCCATGAATGAAAGCTGGAATTAAAAAAGAATAAACCAGGGCTTCCCTGGTGGCACAGTGGTTAAAAATCCGCCTGCCAATGCAGGGGACACGGGTTCAAGCCCCAGTCCGGAAAGATCCCATGTGCCAAGGAGCAAATAAGCCCGTGCGCCACAACTACTGAGCCTGTGCTCTGGAGCCCTCGAGCCACAACTACTGAAGACAGTGTGCCACAACTACTGAAGCCCGCGTGCCTAGAGCCCGTGCTCCACAACAGGAGAAGCCACCGCAATGAGAGGCCCGTGCACCGCAACGAAGAGTAGCCCCCGCTCGCCGTAACTAGAGAAAGCCCACCTGCAGCAACAAAGACCCAACACAGCCAAAAATAAATAAATAAATAAATTTATTAAAAAAGAACAAAACGGTGCTGCTGAGTGAAAATTTACCAAAACTGCTGTTTGGCAAATATACAGTCGCTTAAATGACCTGCATCAGAAGAATAACTTTTTTTTTTTTTTTTGGCAGCAGGATGGCTAAATAAAGAGAAAAATGCAGTAGTCTGATATACTTTAGTACTTGTTCGAGCTGTGTGAAATGGCAGAGCAGGGGAGCTGCTTTTTAGTCATCTTAGAGGAAACCAATATTTTTCCTTCTACGCTCCTAAAGATGCATGTACCTTACCTGAGGGGTGTTAATCATTGGAAGGATGGACGGATAAATCAATTCATTCAATGAGTATTTATTGAGTACTTATTATGCACCAGATACTGGTAAACACAGTGATCAAAAACAGATAGAAATCCCTGTACTCATGGAGCATACATTCTAGTGGAATAACAACTAGATGTCTGAATAAATTCTAAATGGATATGGGAGCTCCTAAGTCCCCATCATATTGCTTCACAGGCCATAAGAGTGCATTTACCGTAACGTGTAGACCCAAAAGGATTAGTAGCCTGATGCGACAGTTACTGCTGACCATGCGATGAAACTGCCCTTTATACTGATGAATGCCAGATCCCATAGATGGAGTTCAAGGTGAAAGCTAAGGGAAGATGTTACAGTGAAAAGGGCATCTGTTCCTTCTCTAAAAAGGAGCATGTGTGCTCTGAGCTAAAATGTGATTGAAAGCAAAAAAAAAAAAAAAACAACAACAAGACGTATCGGTCAGCTGTTTATGAGAATACACTTGGATTTTGCTTAAGCAAAAAGAATTGGAGTTATTCATGAAGGGAGACTATGGAATCTGTAACTCTTGTTTCCAAAAGAAAATAGGCCTGCCTAGGAATCCTTGAGGTGATTTATTTTTTTCACTAAATTTTATGGTACAACCAATAAAACAGTGGGACCAGATCTTTAAATACGAATATTCACCATCCTTGTATGTATATTTTAATGACGAAAGCAAAGAAAGAATACATTTTTCTTTTGAATCTATATTCCTTCTTTGGAATTTTCAAGTGAAGTAAGAAAAACTAAGTGTATAAATCCTTTAGTACAGAAAGAAACTCTTGTGGGCGTGGAGCAGGGAATTAATTAGGAGATGGAACTTAGTTTGCTGATAATACCATGGCAAAATTACCTGGGGTCAGCTATTATCCTCAGGTTTTCAAGTTTTGAAACTTAATTTTAATCATGGTACACAGAGCTGTTCAGCCCTTTAGGGGCCCACTTACACATTGCTCAAACTCACAAGATTCTGATGTGTAAACCAGAATGCCAATTTATGAACCTATGTTGGAAGTTATCTCCTAGTAGGAGTTCATGCCTTCTGATGGTCACGAATACTCAGACCTCCAAATTTCCCATCAAAAGACCTATATTAAAACGAAGTAAACTGCATAATCTTAAGACATCAGAGTTCCACCAAGCGAAGAAATTAATGGGTTGTTTTTCTCTAGGGAAAGAGTCCAGCACAGAAGCTAAGTGATTAGGATATGGCTGAGACTAGGGTTGGATTCAAAGCTCATCTACCACCTATTAGTGACTTTGGGAAAGCTCACTAGTGCTTATTTCTCTCTTCTGAATACGGAAATAATGAAAAAAAGACAATCCATCTAAAGCACTAAGCACAACCTATAGGAAACAGTCCAAAAATGTTCAGCGTTATATTTCTAACTAAAGAATTGATATTGGTTTTCTGGGAAAAGTTTATTTTAATAGGGTTGTTGTGAGAATTAATTAAGATGCTCTAACAATATTAACTATTACTGTTTCTAGCTAAAGAAATAGGTTTTACGGAATCAAAATACCCTCCACCTGGATAGCAGCGCTTGACAGATATTAAAACTTCCTACTTTCAAGATTGTTTTCATAAGACACCACCAAACACCTTAGCATTACTTTTTCATCAGTCTTCTTTTCACCAGTCACATTCCAGGCATGACTTTCTGTGCCAGGCAGCCTCCTCTGGATTTAGGGTTTCCTAGATCTCCAGGGAAGGTTATTTTGATAGGGGTGTTAAGTTTATTAATTATGTGACTATTTCTACTATCGAATAGTTTCAGCCTCAGAACTACAGGTGAGTTTTTCCTGACCATGGTACTAAATCCACTTATTTTCAAAAGATGAAGAAAGACATATAAGTCCAGATCACTTGAGCTACTGGTTAAAATTGCAAACTCTTGGAATCGTTAAAATGGTGGTTATCTCAGGACAGGGTGGGGTAAGGTTGGCCTGGGAAGGGGCATGAGCAAACATTCTGGGGTGTTGGAACATTCCACAGCTTTATCTTGGTGGTGGCTGTGTATACACAGATATAGACGTATGTGAAAATTCAGTGAACTGGAAGGCTTCTGGTTCCCGGTTCTTCATGTCAGGCGCTTGGAATTTGCCACTCCATCCTTTTGTTTTTACTAAAAACAGGTAAAAAGCTGAACAGACTGAAAAAGCAATAACTCTTCTTGGATCCATAAGAGAGGGGAGGACACAGGGCAAACTGCTACCCTCAAGACTGGAGAGACAGGTAGGAGGATAAAGGGAGTCACAGCTTACTGGAGCAGAGACTCCTGAAAGGAAACCACCCCAGGTATGGGGATGCCTTTTTAAATACAACATCAAAGACAAGATCCATGAAAGAAATAGTTGATACGCTGGATTTCATTAAAATTAAAAGCTTTTGCTCTGCTAAAGACAGTATCAAAAGAATTAGAAGACAAGCCACTTACTGGGAGAAAATACTTGCAAAAGACATATCTGATAAAGGACTGTTATCCAAAATACACAAAGAACTCGTGAAACTCAATCATAACAAAACAAAAATCTAATTAAAACACGGGCCAAACACCTTAACAGACACCTTATCAAAGAAGATATGCAGACGGTAAATGAGTATATGAAAAGATGCTCCAAATCATTTGTCATCAGAGAAATGCAAATTAAAGCAACAACGAGATATCACTACACACCAGTCAGAATGGTCAAAATCCAGAACACTGACAACACTAAATGCTGGCAAGGATGGGGAGCAACGGAACTCTCATTCATTGCTGGTAGAAATACAAAATAGTACAGCCACTCTGGAAGACAGTTTGGTGGTTCTCATAAAACTAAACATAATCTTACCATATGTTTCAGCAATCAAGAACCTAGGCATTGGGCTTCCCTGGTGGCACAGTGGCTGAGAGTCTGCCTGCCGATGCAGGGGACACGGGTTCGTGCCCCGGTCCGGGAAGATCCCACATGCCGCGGAGCGGCTGGACCTGTGAGCCATGGCCGCTGAGCCTGCGCGTCCGGAGCCTGTGCTCCACAACGGGAGAGGCCACAACAGTGAGAGGCCCGCGTACCGCAAAAAAAAAAAAAAAAAAAGGAACCTAGGCATTTATTCAAAAGAATTGAAAACTTATGTTTACACAAAAACCTGCACATGGATATTTAGGGCAGCTTTATTCATAGCTGCCAAACCTTGGAAGCAAACAAGATGTCCTTCAGTAGGTGAATGGATGAATAAACTTTCCTACACCCAGACAACAGAATATTATTCAGGGCTAGAAAGAAATGAGCCATCAAGCTACATAGTAATGGAGGAGTCTTAAGTGTATATTACTAATTGAAAAAAGCCAATCTGAAAAGGCTACATACTATATGATTCCAACTATATGACATTCTGGAAAATGTAAAACTATGGAGACAAAAGATCAGGGGTTTGGGGGGGGTTGGAGAGATGAATAGGCAGAGCACAGAGGATTTTTACAGCAGTGGAAATACTCTGTATAATATTAGAATGACGGATATATGTCATTATACATTTGTTCAAACCCATAGAATGTACACCACCAAGAGTGAACTCTGAGGTAACCTATAAACTTTGGGTGATTATGATGTGTCAATGTGAGTTCAACCTTGGTAAAACATGTACCATTCTGGTGAACGATGTTGGTGATACAGGAGGCATGTTTTGGGGCAGGAGGGATATGGGGAATCTCTATACGTCCCTCTCAATTTTGTTGTAAACCTAAAACGGTTCGAAAACTATGAAGTCTTTTAAAACTTCATTGAACTGTGAACTTGAGAGCACTTTACCATGGGTATTTGACAACTCAATAAAAAGATTTAAGCATCAGATAAAAATGTCTGGCCCTATCTCAGATGTTTTGAATCAGAATCTCTGGGCAAAGGGCATGTGAATCTGCATTTTTAATAAGCACCCTCGGATGATTATAATGTACATTGAAGTTTGAGAACCACTGATATAAAAAAGCACATTTTCAATATTGAAGACCAAGAAAAATAATCTGAAATCAAAACCACCCCAGAAGCTGTGAGATAAATGCCACATAAATACCAGTTCTCATATATTCTGAAACCTTAGAGCTTTGAGTCAAGCAAGCAACATCCGTTTCTTGTGCTATCTGATAGGTCTCTACATGCAGCTCTAACATAAAAATTGAAATGAGCCGTTGGGAGGTGAGGACCCACAGAGAGGCTGCAGCAGGGCTCTGCTCTTAACAGTCACCTTGTGGCCAGAGCCTCAGGCTGCACTGCTCCTCTCTTCCAATCTGATAACGTCAAAAGCTGGTCAAGTTACTGGGGGTTGAATTACAATGCAGTGCCATTGGGAAGAGCACTTGTCAAGAACGTACCTCCTCCCAAATAATCAGGGGTCTGTTTGGAAAAGAAGAAAAAGGATCTGCCTAATGGAGCTTTTTGAAAGCTGAGATAAAAAGACTTTCTTCCGTGTTACTGCCTGCAGAGTGTCATGATTCCAAATGAAAACCTCTCTGGCTCACAAACAGATGCTCTAATGTTTGAGTGAATGAATGGGGAGAGTATTTAGAGATCGTCCAAGATCTCTGCAAGGATTTGTTTACACAAGGCTCCTTTGGCTTTAGCATGACTTTACACTGCATCATTTTCTTGCAATATTCACTGCGGTGTTATTAGGGATGTATGCAGGAAAAGGCGAGCTTGCCTTCAAGGGCATCGTCTGCCTGCATCTCTGCAGACTATGGGAGAATACATAACATCCACTCCACTGTGGAACAAACCACAAGACTCCGGTTACCCACCTCTTGCGTTTTCCTTTTACAGTTCTGGACGTGTGTAGCACACTTTTTATAAAACGGGCCCCAACTGAACAAACGTTTTCTGGGCTGCAAATCGAATGAGAAAATGCAAATCTAGGATCTCCCTGTGGACAGTATGGCTAAGGTTACAGTGAAAAGTGATCCCCGGCACAACTTTCATGACTAATCCTCTTCATCTATATCCTCTTTCCCCACTCACAATAATCATGTCCTTCAGTTCATGCCCCACCCATCAACAGCACACCTGTTAGTGCAAACCTATAATAACAGAGGGTAGATTTTCCTGGGGAAATGGTAAAATGACTCAAGGTATTTATCTGTTGGCAAAACTGTGCTTCCTTCTGAGACTGTTGTGTGTACACAGATATTTCTCCTCACATGAATCACAGCATTTTCCAGCTAGAAAAGACCTTGAAGATAATCTAGGGAACCTTCTCGTTAATAGATACAGAAACACAAGGCCAGAAAGCAAACCTACTTCAGGTTATAGAACCAGTTAAGAATAAAACCTGAGCTTCAGTTACTATCCTTTCGCCAAACCAGTATGGCCTCGATCAGACTTGGTCAACAACCCTCAGTCCTTTTCTTTTTTTTGTTTTCTTTAATAGACAATTTTTTAGTGCAGTTTTATATCTGCGGCAACATTGAGTGGAAGGTACAGAGATTTCCCATATACTGCCCTGTCCCACACACGCCTCCAAGTCCTTGTAAGTTTTCCAGTAACTCTGGACCATTCCATGGAGGTTAAACCAAGTTAATACCTTTTTTCCTCTATATTTGTCAGATATTTTTACAGAATGAGATACCAGACAGGAGATGATATCCTATCAGAGTTGCATTAGGAAGAACTTCACAAATGTTCCCATCCTCCTGCAACCAAAATACATTTGTTTACTTCTCCCCAGCAACTAATCCTACTCCCTCCCTCTTGGTTATGGGTCACGCCTTCCATTAGCAATATTACATACACTTCCTTCCTAAATTCTGCAATTTCTCCACCTCTACTTTGCTGGGACCCATCACACATAGTCTCTTTTAGTCCATAGCACATCTGTTGACTATTTTGAAACAATCCATGTCTTTTTCCCAATGTTTATCATCAGTTTTCTCGCACAAAAGCATTGGGGCACTTTGGCATTCTTATTAGTCTGTGGTTGCATTTCAACAGTCTCCTGCAAACTGAATGACAAAAATGTCCACAATATTCAAGAAGTTGAACATTTGCATCGCGCCCCATTGTCCCAGGCAACGAAAGCACATGTTCAGGATGAGTCATCCCATTTCCTGCCAACGATAATTGGCAGGCATACTGTGGCTTCCTTTAGTTCATCACTTCTTAGAGTCAGCCTTAAAAATTTAAATCTTAAATCATAAGAGTTTATGATCTTAATCAATCTGCAATTATTATAAGCAAATGCCTTGTTTCATCTGTTGACAGAGATACATGTGAAATATTTAAGCAATTCAGAAATTGCCAGGTATTGATAATATGTATCTTAGCCTCATTTGCTTTTTAATAAGCATCACTGTGGCTCATGATACTTTCAGATAACCTAATTTAAGATGCGAATCTTAAACATTTTCCTGATGAAATATCCTTCCAAAGTTTCACCAGTGTTAGCTAGTTTATATAGTACTGTACTTCAGTTTTGATGAATGGAAAAGTCAAAACAGCAAGCCCAAGGTCATGAGGCGTTAACAGGAGAACAAGGACTAAAATGTGCATCAAGGTCACCTAACCAGTGATTCAAAATCTAGCAACAGATCTTGAAATCTTTCATGATAGATCCCTAAACTGTCACCACTACACTCCCTACTTAACCAAGCTCCCCCTTCATTACCTTCCACGCTGTTTTTCCTAAGGGTTCCCGGATATTAAGTGGAGTGTTCTGTCTCACCCAGACTCTCAAGACCCTCATTTTAGCATCACCCAAGGTCTACTCCTCCTCTTTTCACTCTCCATTCACAAAGTGATATAGCAAGGAAATGGATATGAGCCACAAAAAGGCTAGAGCTCCTTGACCTAGGTCTTCCTGTTTTTAATTATTGCAAAGAGAGGCAGTATGATTTAGTAGAAAGAATAATAGATTTGGTGTCAGAAAACCCAAGATGAAGTCTGGTTCTGTCACTTTACAGCTCTGTGACTTTGAAAAAAGTCACTGAAGTGAATTACTCTTGAATTAATCTTACAGAGCTTCACTTCCCTCATCTCTTACCAGTGTGGGTATGGCACACTGGTTTAATGTGATTTGCAAAATCCACTGAATGCACTTTTTAAATGCACTTTTAGTGTTATATGAATGTAAAAGAGTGTGATGCTGGATACCTCTAACCCTGAGGGCAAAGTGGCACTAAAGGGCTTATAGGGCTTCAGTGACTCCTGTATAGAAAGCTGATAATCATGTCCTAGGCCCATGAGCTCAAATTTTTTTTTCCCTAGAAGTCTTCATTAGGAGAATAGAGAATGAACCAGTAACTGGGCTAAATGAAAGAAATTTATTTGAAAATTTATTTCTACTTTTTAACCCATGTTTTATTTTAAGAGAGTTTAAATTTCCAGTGAGATAAAATGGATGCTATGGGGGCTTCCCTGGTGGTGCAGTGGTTGAGAGTCTGCCTGCCGATGCAGGGGACACGGGTTCGTGTCCCGGTCCGGGAGGATCCCACATGCCGCGGAGCGGCTGGGCCCGTGAGCCATGGCCGCTGAGCCTGAGTGTCCGGAGCCTGTGCTCCGCAACAGGAGAGGCCACAACAGTGAAAGGCCCGCATACCACAAAAAAACCAAAAACAAACAAACAAAAATGGATGCTTTGGGAAGAAGTGACACATTTACCACATTTATTTTTATGCCCTCTGGAACTGCACCCCATGGCACCCTTGTGTCATTAGTTGCGGCCTTCTGCCTTTCCTCATCTGTATTTCCATGGTAAGTTATTAGAGCTATATTATAGCCCTCTGTTTACTGGTCTTCCTCCTCCAGACAGGCACTTTGGTTTCTTTCTTGTATTATTGCTAGAGCCTAGCATAGTGCTTGGTATATTGCAAACATGCTATACACATTTGCTGAATAAATCAATTAACTTCCTCTTTTCAAGGATATGTTTTGGGTTGGTTGATAATTAATGTCCTAATTACTATTGATTTCCACTGATAAAAATGAAAAAGGCAAAATGAGAGCTTTGAAAGTTAAATGGTTAGACCTAAATCTAAGTCTAATGCTGGCTTTCAGTTCTTCCAACCAGCGCCCCAGCCATCTTCCCTGGTACTCAACAGCCTGACGCTCAGTAGAGGTGTTTATTTCATCGCTATTGGCCTGTCTTTGCATAAGAACAGTATTGGTGGCTTATTCTGCCATTTGATTTCTATAATCCTCAATTATAAATATAAGAAACCTTGCTCCAGTCCTTGTTCCACATTCCACAATGTCTGTGTCACACACACACAAATTTCCCTTTGAAACCAATGAGCATTCTGTGCCAGAAGATATCATGGAGATGAGGGAAGAAGACAGGGAGAGGAGAGAGGGAGAATCAGAGTCACCATCTGTTGACAATACTCATGTGTAGAGCCAGTTTTGAAGGTTAATGACATGTCACGCATCCTCTAGCGTCTGGTAACAAAAATAGGCTGCTCCCCCAGAATTTGATAGAACAGTTGTTGCTCCGTGGAAGATGTAACATGTCAGCCAGCACTCCAGCAGGGTCCAGGAAGGCAATTCCTGCCAAAAGCTGGATGAAATTTAACAGTGGTCCAGGAAAAACAACTTTTACCAAAATTCAAATGTGGAAGTGATCACTTTTCCCTGAGGCCAATAAAGGGGCTATAGAGCATTGACCTTCCCAAATGACCCTGCATAATGGGTTGTTTTTTTTTAAAGTGCCCTTGAATTTCATCAGGAACTCTTCAATATACATCTACTCTTTTCTCTACCTATTTTCAGGAAGAAAATAAAAAAAGGTTTGCTGTTTTTTCAAAAAATATATATTTATTTATTTTTTGGCTGCATCAGGTCTCAGTTGCGGCACGCAGGATCTTTCATTGCGGCGTGCGGGCTCTTCGTTGCAGTGCGCGGTCTTCTCTCTAGTTGTGGTGCGTGGGCTCCAGAGCATGTGGGCTCTGTAGTTGCAGCATGCGGGCTCTCTAGTTGTGGCTCACATGCTCAGTAGTTGCGGCATGTTGACTTAGTTGCCCCGCGGCATGTGGGATCTTAGTTCCCTGACCAGGGATCGAACTGGCACCCCTTGCATTGCAAGACGGATTCTTAACCACTGGACCACCAGGAAAGTACCCCCCCTCCAAAAAAAAGGGTTTTTAAGACTATAATAAAAATGGGTCCAAGGGTTTACCAAGGGTCCACCCATAGTTTCTTCGGGTGGTTGAATTATTGGCATTGCAGCTGATCCAAGGAAAATCTGGGTCTCAACTTCATCGACAGCCTACTGGTTAATGACTCGCTTTGCTGTTTCATCAAGAATTCACCCAGGTGAAAGGCTGTACCTTCTCAAATGCAATAGCATGCTTTCCCCACATCGCATCTGGGCTCTCTTTAATTTTCAAAGCCCTGCGGAGTAACCTTTGAAAATCCAGGCCCTTTACCACCTGGCGCTCCAAGGGTGTCTTGAGAGGGGGCAGCTCTGCCTATTTTGCTGTTAACCTAAGAACAAACTGTCTGGTCCCAACATGGAGTACAGAAGATTGACCAGAGCTTGTATAAAGGGACAGAGCAGAGAAACTGGAACGCTCCCAAGCTCCTCCAGATCATGTCTTCATAGTGTGACATCATTGTTCTGTTTGAAGTACAATTTCTGGACTTTAGCTCTGCCTAACTTCAAATATAAGTGTAGAATACAAAAAAATTTTTAAATGATTACTTGCCAGTTTGAATATATCCAACCCTCTCTTATTTACGAGCAGACATACTGTAAGTAGCTCTTTGCAGGAAACCGCCCTCAGCATGAAGCCCCTTTGCTTGTCACTGTAGCAAAGCTGTATCGTAACAAACTTTTTTTCTTTTTTGCTAACGTTACGCGGGCCTCTCACCGTTGTGGCCTCTCCCGTTGCGGAGCACAGGCTCCGGACGCGCAGGCTCAGCGGCCATGGCTCACGGGCCCAGCCGCTCCGCGGCATGTGGGATCTTCCCGGACCGGGGCACGAACCCGCATCCCCTGCATCGGCAGGCGGACTCTCAACCACTGCGCCACCAGGGAAGCTCACGTAACTAACTTTTAAACCAGGCAGCCCCACGCTCTACTCATCTCCGGTCCAAGCACACCTTTCAAATCTTTTAATCACACAATACCTTGCCTAACTTGTCGGTTCTTTCTGACAAGAAGAAGAAATGAAAGAATCGAAGAAGTAGAAATGAAGAATAGGTAAGTAAGAGATGACCAGGTCTCTTCCCTTGCTTCCCCTTCAGTAATCTCCGGTCCAAGCACACCTTTCAAATCTTTTAATCACACAATACCTTGCCTAACTTGTCGGTTCTTTCTGACAAGAAGAAGAAATGAAAGAATCAAAGAAGTAGAAATGAAGAATAGGTAAGTAAGAGATGACCAGGTCTCTTCCCTTGCTTCCCCTTCAGTAATCTCCTGAACAAATTGTGCGACCAAACTGTGTGAACAAGATAACATCTAGCGGAAGATCATACCAGCCTGCATGCGGTGGGGGATGGCAACGACTCTGACCCCCCATCTCAATGATTAACTGAGATTACTTCCCTTCTTCCCTTCAAAACTTTCATGGCCGAGTGGAATCTTGGGAGGTGGTTTTTGGGGGACGCTGAGTCCACCTTCTCCCCAGATTGCTGGCATTCTGATTAAAGGTGACTTTCCAGTCTATCAACATTTCTGAGTTTTGATTTTGTAAGTAACGAGCAACAGGACCCTATTTGGTAACAATACAAGTTAAAATTTGGGTACTGAAATGATCACTTGCACAGAAGTTAGGAGATCTGGGTTCATTTTCAGGCTTTTCTTGTGTGACTTTGTGTAAATCATTTAACCTCTCTGGGCCTCAAATTCCTCAACCCTAAAATTAAACTCAAGATAATAAATGTGTTTTCAGCCGCTGAAAACAGGAGGGAATTTGTCTAGATCAGTACTGTCCAGTAGAACTTCCTGCAAAGAAGGAAATGTGCTATCCAAGGTGGTAGCCACTAGCCATATTGAGCAGCACATGAAATGTGGGTACTATGACTGAGGAATGAATTTTTAATTTTATTTAATTTTGATCATTTTAAATTAAAAAAAAACACATGGTCAGTGGTTGCTATATTGGACAATGCAGGTTCAATAATTTCTAATTTGATGATTTCTAAACCTAGCTAATGGCCCACAATGAATCTTTCTTGTTATTTTGCCCACCCTGAAATTTACTTCATAAATTATTTGGTATATATTAATAACTAATCTTTATCAGTGTAGTAATTAATCATTCTAATAAAAAATGGAATCCCTACATGAGCAAGATAAAACATATGTGAAAGAATTTTATGAATTCTAAAATACTACACAAATATAAAGCATTACTAATAAGCTATCACACCTAACTGCTCACCTTTGCCGAGTGCCAGCTGGTATATACAGACTAAAAATTCTTCTATTTCATAGCCCAGACCAAAGGAAATTCCTTAATGGAACCCTGTGGTCGTCCTGAAAACACACTTTCTGAGCACCTTCTTCCACTGACATTTAAATAAACAAATTTTAGATTCCTTTTCTTTCCTAGTGCATTAATCAAGAGTTTCAGCCTGTATGTTGCCACAACCTATGCAAAAAAATGATTTCTATTAATTATGTAATGTCTTACAACAGTTGAATGAGTGCATTTCTTTTGCTTCTAAGCTTTGCCTCACACCTGCAAAACTCATTAAACATTGACCAGAGGAAGTCCAAAGGGGTGACTCACCAGAAGCTCCCACTTTGGCCCGTGCCTGCATTTGCCTCTTTTCACCTCTGTTTAATCCTGTTCGTCCCCTTGGTTTCCTCTCACTGACCTTCAGACTATATTCTAGCCCTGCCCATGTGGCTTCCAGACTGATGCTCTTCTCGGGACCACAACCCTCTCCATTTCTTCTATATTCTGTCATCTCCCCACTCTTGGCACGTCTGCTCAGTTCTGTACACTCTGACTATCCCCTTTAAGATGGCCCTGAGATTTTCTCCTGGGTACTGACCCAGTGGGCAGCTTAAGCTGGCACAGCCTAGAGACCGCGCCTCTGGCCTCTTCTCAGCTCTCCAAGGTCCAGAATCCAGAGAATGGGTTTTGATTTGAAGGAAAGGCCTCTCTTACCAATTATTTAAGAACAAATGATTTCCCATTTTATCTTATTTTTAAGTGATTCTAGAGTCTCCTATAAGGTATATGGTTCATAGTTTGGAAAAAGTGATTTTTTAAAATAGCTTTATTATATGTATAACTGACCTGCAATAAATGACACATATTTGAAGTGTACAATTTGTTAAATTTTGACATACGTATACACCCAAAAGCCATCAATACAACCAAGAAAATGAGTATATCCATTACCCTCAAAAGTTTCCTATGCCCCTCTTTAATCCTTCGCTATCACCCTTACCTGCCGCCCTTTGTCCTGGACTCAGGCAATCACTGATCTGCTTACTGTCACTAGAGGTTACTTTGCATTTTCTAGAATTTTAAATAAATGGGATCATACAGTATGCACTATATTTTTCTCTAGCTTCTTTCCTTTTTATTAATAAGTAGTGTTTATTTTAGGATATACCATAAAATGGATCAATTTACTATCCATTCATTTGTTGATGGACATTTGGGTTGTTTCCAGTTTGGGCTATTACAGATAAAGCTTCTATGAACATTATGAACAAGTCTTTGTATGAACACAGGGCTTCATTTCTCTTGGGCAAATACCTGGGAGTGGAATCACTGGATCATACAGTTCTTTAAGAAACTGCCAACATTCAGCATACTCAATTTTTTTAAATTTTAGCTGTTCTAATAGGTAAATGATGGTTCACTGATGCTTTGTTTATTTACTTTTTATTCCTTTTTGTCTTTATCTTTCATTTTGGACACTTTCTATTGCAATGTCTTCCAGTTCACTAGTCTTTTCTTTTGCAGTATCTAATCTACTGCTAATCCCACTACAGTGTGTTTTTCATCTGAGACACAGTTTTCATCTATGCAAGTTCAGTTTGGGCCTTTTTTTATCTTCCAGCTTTCCTCTAGCTCTTGGACTATGAAATAGTCTTTCCTCTAGCTCTTAGACTATGAAATATAATTATAATAACTGTTTTAATGTCCTTGTCTGCTAATTCTAATATCTAGGCCAATTCTATTTTGCTGTCCTCAATATGGGTCATATCCTCCCACTTCTTTGCATGCCTGGTAACTTCTTAATAGATGCCACACATTTTGACTTTTCCTGTGGTGTGTGCTGGATATTTTTGCATTCTTATAAATATCTTTGAGTTTTGTTCTGAGACACAGTTACATTACTTGAAAACAATTTGATACTTTCAAGTCATATTTTTGAGATTTATTGGGCAAGACTAGAGCAGCACATTTAGTCTTGGGTTAATTATTCCCCAGTACTGAGGCAAAATCTTTCTGAGTACTCTATCCAACGTGCCGTGAATTATGTTTTCCAATCTGGCTGATGGGAACAGTACTATTCCCAGTCCTATGTGAGCTCCTGGAAATTTCTTCCTAATCTTTTTGGAAGTTCTTTCCACAGCCAAGAGTAGTTTTCTCACACACATGTGCTCGTCAACATTCTGCTTAAAACTTAGAGCTCTGTAGGCCTCTGAGCTTCTTTCCTTTGCAGTTTCTCCTCTCCAGAGCTCTGCCCTGCAAACTCTGCCTTTGTCTCTCCAGCCTGTCAGTTCCATCTCCCCAACTCACGGGGTCCACTGGACCAACCTGGGTTACCCCTCCCTACACAGCAACCTGACAACTCATTCAGAGCAGTAAGCTGGGGCAATTTTAGAGCTTACCTTGTTTGATCCCCACCTTGCAGGTGTCACTTTCCTTAATTTGCCTCATCTCCAATGTCTTAATAACCTTTGTTTCATATATTTTTCCTTTTTTTTTTTCCTCCTTGTTTCAGGGTGAAGGGTAAACTTGGTCCCAGTTTCTCTATCTTGACCAGAAGCACAAGTCCACTATTTCTTTTTGAAAATTATTTACTTCCACCACACACCCTCAATATGAGGAGGAGAAACAAACAAAAAATAATTGTGTCCTTACAGGAAAGTTTATGAGTTAGGTTAGGTCTACCCTGGCTACCTAGACAGAACAAAGCTTCAGTAGGAAAATGGGAGAAACTGACTGGTCCTTCTACAATGTTTAGACCCAGAGGTGTACAACTTTCTGGAACAGGGTCACATAGAGAAAGACAGTCAGAGAAAAAGCTGCTTCTGAGGAGAGATTGTTAGTCCATGGGAATGTGAGTCCACTGGAGAATAAAAAGAGAATATGGAAAGGAATTCACATTTCTTTCATTTAAAGCTCCTCCCTTTTCTTCTCACTCTCTAACTGCAGCTTCCTTTGGTGCACTGAGCAGTCTGAGCCTCTCCTGCCCTTGTTAATGTGCCTTTGCTCTAGTCTCTAGCTAATCTCATGCCCTTCTCCCATTTTTTTCCAAGCGAAACCTCTTGTCTCTCACATCATTTCTCTTACTCAAAGAGGTGGGCAGGAGTTGTTCCAGGAAAGCTGCCCTCCATTGTAGGTCAAAGGGCATCAACCTTGAGGGAGAGGACAAGACTGTCCAGGACCTTTATCAATTTAGAGGGCTCAGTTGTAACTGGTGATGATTTTCTGATTAATTTTTTTTTTTTTTTTTTGTCAAGTGGATGTGAATTTTAGTGTTAACCTAGAAATATGTGCCTTCTGGGATGGATAAATTAGGAGGTTGGGATTAACATAGACACACTACTATATATAAAATAGATAATCAACATATGTATATGTATAACTGATTTACTTTGTTATAAAGCAGAAACTAACACATCATTGTAAAGCAATTATACTCCAATAAAGATGTAAAAAAAATAGATAATCAATAAGGACCTACTATATAGCACAGGGAACTCTATTCAATATTCTGTAATAACCTATATGGGAAAAGAATCTGGAAAAGAATAGATACATGTACATGTATAACTAAATCACTTTGCTGTACACCTGAAACTAACACAACATTGTAAGTCAACTATATTCCAATATAAAGTTTTTTAAAAGAATATAAAAAAATAAAAACATGTGCCTTCTAAGTACCCACATTTAGATAAAGGTAAGACTGAAAAACAGATAATACCTTACTTATGTCAGGTAGAAAAATGAGATTCCAAATAGTGTCTTTCAACTGATCAGTTTTGCACTGACTTCAATATTCATTGTACTCTGACACCACGTCTTTTATCACCATTGTGTAAAACTTATGACAGAGAGTTAACGAAGTAGAGTAAAACTCAGACGAAACACGAGACATTCTTGAATTAATGGAAAGATGCCATAGGTCAGATCACATTCTCAAAACCCAGCTCCACGCATTAAAAGGTCATAATAAAATGACTAACACACAGCAAACATTAGTTCTGACTGCAACACTGGAACTATAAAAGAATGACACCTTTTGATCACAGAAGCATCAGGTAAAAAAGTACAGAGGATTTTCTCCTCCTGGAGTCATCACAAATTTATTTCTGAATGGGACTATGGGGCATAGAAACAAACGGCTAAAAATTTAGTCCAAAAAGGTACTTGGTAGCATACAGAATTTTTAAAACTTGATTTGAAACTAGTTTCATTCAAACTGATTTATATATGTAGACAGAACCAATGCTGTAAGATATATAGATAAATTATAGATGGATAGATACATAGATAATCCTCAAAATGCCATTATTTTCACATTATTTTCTTCTTTACATTTAATAGTATATTGGGATAGTAGGAAACATCAGCGGACAAGCAGAGTCTCAACAACAGCAGCAAGAGACAGGCTAATGTTTGATTTAGAGCGGTGTTTCTCTAAGTATGGTCTGAGGAGCACCCCCATCATAAGCATATTGAGCGCTTGTTAAATATGCAAATACCCAGGCCCCTCTGTACATATTAAATCAGAATCTCCAAGAGTGCAGCCCAGGATTCTGCATTTTAACACACTTCCCTAGTATTCCTTCTTCACATTAAAACTTAGGGACTCCAGGTTTCAAGCATAGACTCTGGAGCCAGACTTCCTGGGTTCAAAATTCAACTCTCCTAAATAGGCATATTATTCTGCATGACTTTCTTCATCAGCCGACTGGAGGTGATGATAATAACGGTGCCTAGCTCATAGGATTATAAAAGAACCAAGTGAGTTACATAGAAAGTCATCAGGACTGCGTTGCGCACGATATAAGTGCTACCTATACAAATGCAACAGGCATAACTAAGTCAACCAGGCTCCATACTACTACATCCGGTAAGTACAGGAACCCAACAGGAACACAATATTAACAATGAGTTATGAGGAGTAAAAACACAAGTTGGACTCACATCATTCCCTTTAGCTTATCTTTTGCGGGTCCCTCGTTGTGTTGTATTTTGCTTTTATTGGCAAAAGACAACCTTTTGTGAAGCTGTCCCTTGCTGCCCTAGAAGATATGGCAGCACCAAGTGATTCCCCTTTATCTGTAACCAAAACTTCAGTGCTCTCCCTAAAGTTCTAGTGAATCCCTGGGCATTGTCCTCCCCATATAAACACCATATGCCTCTGAAGGAAAAATGATTCTTCATTCAGCTCTTGTCTTGTCAAGATGCCCTGGCTAACACAGAGATATCCTGGTTGCCTACCTGCCCTCTGGACCTTACGTGACTCAGGTGTTCCAACCTCACTCATACTGTCAGGATTCATGCTGGCTCAGCTCCACGGTTTAAATTTTAGTGTATGTGCTGCTGAAGTAAGCACAACTCCACAGTTTCTGGCAATGACTAACTCTTGAGAAAAATGGGTGGAGAAGATTCTGAATAAACAGGGTTCAGAAACTGTTCTTGTAAGTCCTTGGTTCAGACTGGATGGAGAGAGAAATATAATAAGCCAGTGAACGATGTCCAATTTTTAAAATAAATTTATTTATTTATTTTTGGTTGCGCTGGGTCTTCGTTGCTGCGCGCAGGCTTTCTCTAGTTGCGGCAATCGGGGGCTACTCTTCGTTGAGGTGCGCAGGCTTCTCACTGCGGTGGCTTCTCTTGTTGCGGAACACAGGCTCTAGGTGCACGGGCTTCAGTAGTTGTGGCACGTAGGCTCAGTAGTTGTAACTCGCGGGCTCTAGAGAGCAGGCTCAGTAATTGTGGCACACGGGCTTAGCTGCTCTGCAGCATGTGTGATCTTCCTGGACCAGGGATAGAACCCGTGTCCCCTGAACTGGCAGGCAGATTCTTAACCACTGCACCACCAGGAAGTCCCCAATGTCCAATTTTTGATTCTACAGTTTCATATCCGCTGCAGGTCAGGATGTGACACATGGGACAATGAGAAGTCTGGCAAGGTATGTGCCAGTCTCTTCTGAACCAGTTTCAAATTATCGACCTCCTCCAGACTCCTCTGCTTTTCCATCCAGCCTGGCCTCCCTGGTCCATGACTTCTACTTCTCTCTAGCTCCCTTGTCCCTCTCTAAACTCAGTCCTATCCTTAATCAATATAAATATCCACTATGATAAAGCCCAACTTCCTTACCTTCACCCCAAAGCTGCATGTTCTCCACTCTCTCTTCTCTACACGCCCCAAACATACTGAATTGCTTACAGGTCCCCAGATATGCCTCTATCTCTCTCCTTGCAGATCTTCCCATATGCTGTGCCTTTTCCCTAGGACATCTTTCTCTCCCACCTCTACCCCACCCATTACTTGACTCATGCCTACTCATTCTTCAGAATTCACCTAAGGCAACACCTCCTCCAATGTCTTACCTAATCCAGACCCTCCCAATTACACATCAGTCAGACCCTCTTCACATTGTAAGTCCCACGTATTCATTTGTCTTTTCTTCTGAACTCTTAAATCCTTAAGGAACCATGTTTTGTTCATTCTTGTACCGCCAGCCCCTAGCAGAGGGGTTTACACTGGTACGGCACTCAATATGTATCAGAGACAAGTATGTGGCACAGTGACCATGTGTTTGAGAGCGCCACGGCTCTGTAGTTCAATGGAAAGAACACACGCTTTGGACTCAGGCACATCTAGGCTTAAATCACAGCTCAGCCACTTGCTGTCCACAATGTTGGGCAACAAATTACATAAACTCATTTAAATCCAAGTGGTACATCTGCAAGTGAGGAGGATAATCCTTACCCTGCAGATACGTTGTAAGAATTAACTTAGATAGTACATATCAAACACTTTCCAGGGTCTGATTAAAGGTAGCTTTTAGTATTATCATATTAATGATGAAAATCAGAATTTATTCCTATACAAATCAGATCAAAGTCAATTGTAACTCATAGACAATATGCTACAAGTACCTGAAAGAGATTCTGAGGTCTCGCTCAAGTATCTGAGAATGGCTGCACACACCTGAGGGAGGCGCTCAGGATACTAGTTCCTGCAAATTAAATATACATCGGAGTCTTTTCAAAAGCCCGATTAATTTCAAGTTATTTGGTTAAGCTTTCAGTCAGTGTCACTATGGGAGAAATTCCCACATGTGCTGAAAGTAGGGTGGTCAATGTAAAATAATGTTGCTAATTAATTACAAATTAATATTACTAACTAAAACCCTTACTGAGCATGGTGCTAAATGCTACATATGCCTTTATTTTTTTCCTTTTTACTTAATCTTTAAAACCAACTGATAAGGCACTCACTGTTGCCCCTATTTGACAGTTGAGCCTTAGGTTAAGCAACTTTCCAAGATCACAGATTGAGTAGGACACAGCCTCCAAGATTTCAGAAGATCCGCCTGCCAATGCAGGGGACACGGGTTCAAACCCTGGTCCGGGAAGATGCCACATGCGGCGGAGCAACTAAGCCCGCAAGCCACAACTACTGAGCCCACATGCCACAACTACTGAAGCCCACGTGCCTAGAGCCCGTGCTCCACAACAAAAGAAGCCACCGCAACGAGAAGCCCGCGCACCGCAACGAAGAGTAGCCCCTGCTTGCCACAACTAGAGAAAGCCCACGTGCAGCAACAAAGACCCAACGCAGCCAAAAATAAATAAATAAATATTTTTTTAAAAAAGAGATTTCAGAAGATCCTTTTGACAGCAGACTCACTTCGTTATTTATCTTTCATAGTGTGACAACTCACATTGACGGCTTGTGAATAACTTAAAAATTTCTCATCTGAAAGTTCGTCTATCGCTAACTTGGTTAATTTCGCAATTTGAATAGCCTGAAGCAGGGGCTCAGAGAGGCTTCTGACTTCAAACTTTCCACTGGAACTGGCATTACACATGGTCTGGGATCTGCTATGGATGACAGCTGAAAACAACAAGGTTTTAGCTGCTGCTTTTTCAGGCCTGCAGTCATAGAATAGAGACTCTAAAACGGCATGGCAGGCACTGTAATTAAGAGTGTAGGTTTCAGTGATGGTGGCAGAACTTCTCGATCTCACCATGGCAGCACGAGGCTGTTTGTCAATTGGGGCTTATTTCCATTGTGCAGCTAATCTTGTTCTTTGAGCAAAAGCAGTTGGTTTTTCTGTGCCAAGTGGCATGATTCCAACCTCTCTAGTAGGAAAGTGACTTATTCTTAGTACGTTAGTTCTATAATTCATCAGTTTTTTCCCATTAGTAATTCATTGATTTATTTTTTAATTAATTAATTAATTTAAAATTCATTCATCAAGCACTTGCTATCTAATGGTATAGTGAGAGGCATCACGATACAGTGGCAAGAATGGATTTTTCAAGTCAGGTAAACATAGCTTTGCATCCTGCTTTATAATTTACTAGCTAATAACCCACACTGGTATAAGTGGATGCTAAGGGCATTAGTTCTGGAGTCAGACAGACTTGGCTTTAAAATTCAGCTCTGCCCACTTATTATATCCGTGACCTTAGAAAAGATTCGCTGAGCTTTAGTTTCTCCACGTAAAAAATGGAAAGAATAACACATACCTTATAGAATTCTTGTGGAGAATTAAAATGAAAGTGAATATAAGGCACCCAGTACAGTCCCTGACAAGACAGTAGATGCTCAGTAAGTTTACTTCTCTTCCCTCTCCCACTAGGTTCCAGACACTATAGAAACAGATATATTTGAAATGTATAACTTCCATTAAAAAAAGAGAATAAAGGGAAAGGAAGCTAACATATTGAATACCTAAGTTGCCCTAGGCATTTGCATGTGATGATACCGCTGAATTTAAGTAAACACATACCTATATTTATTCACTCATTCATTCATTTATTCATTCAATAAATATTTATTCAGCACCTGCTGTGTTCTAGGCACTTGCCAAGGCCTTGAATGAATAAAATGGACTCAGTCCGGGTTGGTCTTATATTCTAGAGATCCATATCCTTTCTGCTACACCTTGATGCACAAATAAAGAGCTTTGGAAATTAAAAAAAATTAAAAGAGTATTATTTCCAACTTAGAAATCAGAAAAGCTTCATGGAGAAGGGAAAGTCTAACCTAGACCTCAAAGGACCACAGGGTTCAGAGATGCGTGGTGAGAGCAGGGGTGGGTGGAACTTCCTATTCAATAGCCCAAAGGCAAGAAAAGGCAGGACCTGGGAGGAAGCAGTGAGTTTGATTTGGTCATCGGGTAGGGTGGGTGAAAGTGAGTAACAGGCAATCTTTCAGAAACGTATATGGAAATCAGATGGTGGAAACCAGATGATGTTGAAAAGCAGATGAAAAGTCTGGACATCACTTGTAGACCATAGAGAGTAATTTAAGTTGCTTGAAGGAGGTAATAAGATAGAGGATATGCTTCACAAATATTAATTGGGCAACAGTGTGTAAAATGGATTAAGAGAGGGAGAGACTAGAGACAGTCTTAGGGGGTTGTTGATTAAATATTACTGGGTATGTTAGGGTTTTTTTTTGGCCAATGACAAAACAGATCACCAGAAAACTCAGATAGATCCATTTTCATCAGAGTTTACAAAGGTAAAAGTGGGTTTTTAAAAAGAAGCCAGGAAAGAAAACCTGTTCAGCAGAGAAAGCACTACATGCTCTCATGTAAGGAACCAATTCCTTTGATGTATGAAAGACACTTGGTGCCTTCAGCAGAAGAACAAACTAAGTTAGCCAGGAGGGAGGGTAAAACCTGAGACAACAAACAGGCCTTATGGTATAATTTTCACACTAAGTGGAATTATAGGCCAGAGCTTTAAAATGTCTGCAAGCAAATTCTGATTCCTCAATGGTTTTGTAATAAAAGTCCTATCGTAAAATAAGAATAAGGTTAACCATTTACGTGAGAACACTTGCAAGGTGACAAATGCTTCCAGCCCCTTTTTGGCGATTAAGGAAAATACATGTTCAGTGCCGTTGATGCTGTTCCTGGCCAGGCGTGCTACTGGTCCAGGTCTAGCTCTCAGCCGATGGAGAGCAACCCATTCCCAGGCCAGCAGGTGTCACACATCATTCTGCCTTCAAAACATTACCTGCTTTTGCTACCTTCTCTGGGTTTCTGCAAAACCAAACTCAAATACCCAGATTGAGGTCATTATCTTCCCTTCTCCCATCCCTTTCCAACCCCATCTGCTCTTCTCCCTGTCTTTCTATTTATTCGACAAAAACTTCTTTAGCACTACTCTGTACCCAGTTTCGTACGGATCACTGGGATCTCTGCTCAAGGCACCACTAACCAACAAAACCTTGTTGTCATCTTCAACTTCTCCCTCTCTCCCAGGTCTCACTTCCTCCCAGCAACCAAGGCCTGCTGAGCCAACCTCCCAAAAGACTCCTGATGGTACAACTCTCCCCTCCATCCTCACCCTCGCTCTCCAGTCTGGGCTCTCTTCCATGGATGGATCCAACCTGGGATCTTTGAAAGCCTTGATACTTGAGGTGTGATTCACAGATCAAACCTTGCTGCCGAAGTATCACCTGGGAGCTGGTTAGATACACAGAATCTCACAACAGAATCTGCATTTTAACAGAATCCCCAGATGATTCATATGCACATTTGAATTCCAGGCTCACTGGCTGAAAATGCAAATCTGATCCTGTCATCCCAGTTGACACTCTATTATAGGGACCAACAGATTACAGCCCACAGGCCTCATCTGGCTTACCACCTGTTTTTGTATGGTTTGTGAAGTAAGGATGGTTTTTACTTTTCTAAACGAAAAAATTAAAAGAAGAATATTTCACAACACAGAAAAATTATATGAAATTCAAATTTCAAGGTCCATAAATACAATTTTATTGGAACACACTATGCCCATTCATTTACATATTGTCTACGGCTGCTTTTGCACTAGGATGGCAGACTTGAGTAGCTACAACAGAGACTGTTATAGCCAACAAATCCTAAAATATTTACTATTTGGCCCTTTACAGAAAAAGTTTGTTAAGCCTTGTTCTAGGAAGAAAACACACATGGTAAAAAAGAAAAAGAACTGCAAGTTATGAGATATGAAGGAAAAAAGAAAGGCCTGAATAAATGCTTTCTCTCCTGTGTACCCATAACAGGTGCAAATGCCCTTTTATCATCCCACGTGTCATGTTGTTGGTATAGTCTTTGAAGAATGGAGGAAGATTCTGTTACTTTTGTTCAGTTTCATGGCTTGCTGATTTCTTCGCTTAGAAGGATAGAGGGTAGGTTTTAAACAAGATGAGAGCTTTATCCTGGGGGTTCTGATAGGAAGAGGGAATCATGAGGGATTTGAGTGGACTGTTTCCACTTAGGTCCTTATTCCTAAGGCCAAAACAAAAGGCATCTTCTGGCTCTGGAGAGCTGCACAAATCACCGAAGGGACCCAGTACTCTGCCATGGGCAGTAATTCTTCCACTAAAAGGAATGTTTGAAAATTCCAAAATTCGGTGTTTTTAAATATCAACAACACCCCACCTGCAGGCCTTCCCCTAGCCACATTCTCTGATTTTATGGCCCTATGAGACATTGAAAACATCAGTTCAGATTTCATTCATCTTCCAAATGCAGACCCTTTTGGAATAACACTGTCAGAGCTATTTCTAGTGGCTTGCTCTTTGCTTAATTGGTACATTCCTTCAGAGTCACTTTACACCATTGAAGAAGCAGGTGTAAGAAAATAGTTCTAATTCCAATTCCATTCCAGAATGAGAAAAAAAGGGAAGTTCATGGATCAGGAACCTTCCAGAGAAGTTGTCACAGAAGCACTGAACAGCTTAAAGCCAGAGTGGTTGCCTTTTCATTCTTCTGACCCCATCCTTATATTCTCGTTTTCTGGAACAGCTAAACAAATGATTTTGCACGCCCCCAATAGCAAATTATGCTACCAGCTGACAGCTGAGTCAAGTACTAGAGTAGATCCCTGGGCTACGAGAGTGAATAAAATATTGCTCCTGTCCTGGAGAAGTTGACTGCCTTGTGGAAAAGACAGATGCAGAGGTAGACAATCGCAACACAGCCTCTTAAGTGCTATAGTCCAGAGTGAGTAAAGGAACCATGTGAGCCCAGAGGGACACTTAGCTCAGAATCATGGGGTCAGAAAGGCTTCCCAGAGACAATGTCTGAGCTGAGCTCTGAAGAACTAGAAGAAACCTGCCAGATAAAGGGCCCAAGGTTAGGAGTAAAAATGGTATTCAAGGCACAAAGATATCAAAGATGAGGCAGTGTGATCCATTTCAACTGCAGGAGAGTAAAAGGCACAAGGGAAGGGGTAAAAGAAGAAAGGAGAAAGGCCACGGAGCCAGGTAAAGAGCAATGTGTTTGCTGTTCCAGAAAGTCCGGACTCCATAAGGAAGACAAAGGGGACGTATGGTAGTGCTGTTGGTGGGGTCAGCATGATCACAGTTAAGAGAGCGCTGCAGGGAAGAAATGATGGTGACTTGAACCACGGGGAAGATAATGAAGGTGGAAAAGAACAAGGCCAAGGCCACCACATATGGCTGTGCAGGTTATACCCTGCACAATACTCTTTTCCAAGAGGTGAGAAGTTGCTGAAAATCAGACTGTAGTCTGCTGGCCAAGTATTGTGGCCCAGCCCGGGGGGAGGAACGGAGCCCTTTCTTATGCATCAGCCAGACGTTTTGTTATCAAAGGTACCATTTTGTTATTCTCACAATGTCACCATATGTACGGGCAGTGTTGAAGACCCCATCCAAGACAAGCATATTCCAGAGTTGATCAGCTATAGGAATCAGAGGGAGAGAATCGGCGGTCACTGCCATGTTTGGCCCTAGCACTTTGTCATTCACTGAGCCAGGAAGTGTTTTTTCAGTCCTACCCCAGCTCCATTTTGCCTGTTCAACCCAATTCCTTTTTTTGCTATCACAAATTTCATACACAAGTTCAAATAAATCCATTCAAATAAATAAGAAGTACATTTTATTTCTATTTAATATTTTTCACCTCTTTGATTCTTTGTCTTTTCCTGGTTATATTTACACCACATCTGAGACAATACGGTGTAGCAGGAAGCAAGTAAGCTTTATTGTGGAACAAACCATAAATCTCAGCTCTGCCAACGGTTATAAGACCCTTCACTCTTCTGAGCCTCAGTTTATTCATCTGTAAAATGGAGATGATAAGGCTTATTTGTAGGGTTGCTATAAAAGGCAGTGAATATAAACCGCCTTACCTAGAATCCAACACATACAACTGGACACTCAATACCTTCAGCTACTGCTGCTACTATTTACTCTTTCTTCTTTTTCTGCTATTATTTACTCTAGCTTTCTTCTTTCTCCACTCCCATTTTCTCAGTTTCTGTTTCAAGCTTTATAGTCCTGTCAGCCCTTCCTTTTATATAGTTAACATTACACTAACAGTCAATAGATTGCAGAAGTGCTTGCCTAGTTGCCAAAGCTACCCACCTAAAAAACTTCTAAAACGTCCAAGTTCATCTAGTGGAACTCCACTGAAAATTCTAAAAACACATCGAAAATACAACTCCTGAAAAATAGCAGATTTCCAATGATGAGGATTAAGAATACATGGACTCGGGCTTCCCTGGTGGCGCAGTGGTTGGGAATCCACCTGCCGATGCAGGGGACACGGGTTCGTGCCCTGGTCCGGGGGGATCCCGCATGCCGCGGAGCGGCTGGGCCCGTGAGCCATGGCCGCTGGGCCTGAGCGTCCGAAGCCTGTGCTCCGCGACGGGGGAGGCCACGGCAGTGAGAGGCCCGCGTACCGCAAAAAAAAAAAAAAAAAAAACAAGAATACATGGACTCACTTGGGAAGTTTCCCTGGAATTTATCAGAAAATGAAGGAAGAAGAATCCAGATCTTGTTAGGCCATGTAGCTTACATGACTATTTGTAAGCAGTGATTCTACCTTACATAGTTTGATTTAGAGAGTGTTAAATGTAAACTGTGTGGCTGGCACTATGTTGGATAATTAGGGGCATCTTAAGGAAAAGGAAAGCATGGGAAAGCATTTCTCCTCTTGGGAAATGGGGCTTCAGTTTCTGTTTCCAGTTAGGGTATTTGAAAAGTTGAATTCTGTTTCCATAAAAGTGTGTTTATTCAAACATTTAGGTAGGAAGCAAGATCTTAACCAAGAATTTTTAGTTAATCTTCAGCAGCCAGTGCATAACAAGATGTTACTGGAAACACTTTCAGATTTGTTTATCCTTAAATAATGTGGTCAATTTTCATTTTGAGAAAAAAAATAATGAATTCCACAGAAAAAGAAAAAGGCTTGCATGACTGGTTGAGTCATACTGTGTAGATTTTTTCCAGTAAAGCTACATTATGCCGGATGCTGTTCAAAAGGGACAATGTCAAACACACTGGGGTTCAGTCTGGCATGTGGGTGGGTTTACTCAAGCACAGAAATCAAATATAGGCATTGCAGCCAATACTTTAGAAAACAACAGAATGGCTTATAAATCAGAGCTGGAATTTCCAGAAGTTCTTTTTCAGCTGAATCCTACAAATGCAATATAAAATGAGCAATACACAAGTGTGCATTCTAATGACATTTACTGTATTTCTTTCTTAGAATCCTAAAGTAGAAAAAAAATTAGACATTGTAAAATTCAGTCTTCCTCCGTACAATAACTCTTTCTACAACACATAGCTCTGACAGAGTTTTATACCTCTGCTTAAAAACTTCTGGTAATGGAGAGCTCACTACTTTGTAGCTCCCCTTCCTTGGTAAGGTGATATATCGCAGAGGAAAGGACCTGGAATGAGGTAAGTCACGGTAATAACAGTGGTTACCTACAGATGGCAATATTATGGAGTTTGTTGTTGTTCTGCTTTTGCCTTTCTATATTTTCTAACTTTTCTATAATGTTTCCATTTTTTACAATAAGAAAAAAAATAAGTACTTAAAAACTGTAAAGAATTCAAATACTAACATTGAGATTGTTCCAAACTTTTAAAAATCAAGGCAGAGGGAATTCCCTGGTGGTCCAGTGGTTAAGACTTTGCCTTCCAATGCAGGGGGTGAGTATTCAATCCCTGGTCGGGGAGCAAAGATCCCACGTGCTTCATGGCCAAAAGAAACAAAAAACATAAAAAAACAAAACAAACAAACAAAAAAAAACCAGAAGCAATATTGTAACAAATTCAATAAAGACTTTAAAAATGGTCTACATCAAAAAAAAAAAAAAATCAAGGCAGAGGGAATTCCCTGGTGGTCCAGTGGTTAAGACTTCGCCTTCCAATGCAGGGGGTGAGTATTCAATACTCATAGGGCTCTCCTGGTCGGGAAGCAAAGATCCCACATGCTTCATGGCCAAAAAAACCAAAAAACATAAAAAACAAAACAAACAAAAAAAAACCAGAAGCAATACTGTAACAAATTCAATAAAGACTTTAAAAATGGTTCACATCAAAAAAAAAAAAATCAAGGCAGAGTAAGATTAATTGGCTGAAAATTAAGCACCAAAATGACCAATGTTCCAAAAATCCATGATTAGGAAATACCAATTTCAACCACATCATTATGTCAACCAAGGTACTTCCGATCAAATTGTTTAGAGCCCAATTGCTCTTGGTCAAATTTTATGCTACTTTATTATTCCTATGCAGTGCACCCTCTGTTTCTATTAAAGTCTCCTAAGGATGCCAAGGTTTAGAAGCTGTATCATCTGTGGACTGTAATGAAGTTGATCCTGAACTAAACCAGCATATTTACTGTGTCCTATAGTTATCTGAATAAATTTTTAATGTGGAACTTTACATTTATCTTTGGTAAGTTTGATTGTATGGTCTTGGTTTCTTCCTCCTATGAGGTGTGAAGCAGAGTATTTAAGATGTTGTAGGGGATAAATCATCCCTGAATGAGAAAGACCATGTTGTCCAGAATCACTCATTTCTCCTCATGACTATTTCCACTCCCCTGCCTTGCAGGTCCTTGGCCTTCCCATCCTGTTCCCAGTAAATTATTACCCAATTCCTAGTAAATAAATAATATACTTTAAAACAAATCATAGGCATTGAACGTCTACTCTGTGCCTAACGCTTTCACAGAAGTTCTCCCACTTATTCCTCAAAACAACCCAGTTGGTAGGTGCCATCATCTCCATTTTTAATGTGGAGAAACAAAAGATCTGAGATGAAAGAAATTTTCCTTAGGTCACACAGTTACTCATTGACAAGGGTAGGATTTGAACCTACGTCTGTGTGGGGTTTTTCGGTTTTGTTTTTGTTTTTGCGGTATGCGGGCCTCTCACTCTCGTGGCCTCTCCCGTTGTGGAGCACAGGTTCCACATGCGCAGGCTCAGCGGCCATGGCTCACGGGCCCAGCCGCTCCGCGGCATGCGGGATCCTCCCGGACCGGGGCACGAACCCGCGTCCCCTACATCGGCAGGCGGACCCCCAACCACTGTGCCACCAGGGAAGCCCCCATCTGTGTGGTTTTAATGCTAGTGCTGTCTCTGGGTATTTATTGACCTTGGCTGCCTGCCCTTACCTTTGCTTCTCTGGTTTCAGATAGACGCTGTCACCTATTCTCTGATGTACAACACTGACCTAGATGCTCCGACTTTTTTCCTTTGCACCATCCACAGTCATGCTAGAGGCAGTGCTTTCCACTTATCTAGAATCTGCATCATATCAGCATTATCTTGAAGATCTGTAAGAGTTCATATTTGCTCATTTATATTTTCTCCTCACTATAAAACTTACAGAATTATTTCCAGTCTTATGTATCTTCATAAAGATAATTTGAGCACTATAGACTAACTCTAATTCACCCTCTTGCCCATGAGCCTATTTTAATAAATGTTGTCAAATACCTTGCTGAAATCAAGGCCAACAATATTCTCCTGCTATGTCATTTTAGTAATTTTCAGTTACTAAACAGAAAATCTAAGTCATACTCAACTGTACCAGCTCATAGTCCTAAATGGTTCAAAGATAGAACTGAGTTGATGCAGATATTCCAGTAATGTCACCAAAACGTGATCTCAGTTCAGTGACGTTCTTGGCTTCAACCTCAGTCTTCACATGGTACAAAATAATTGCCAGCAGCTCCCAACCTACATCCTTCTATGTCCACAACATACACATCATTACCATTGTTTTAGGGACTATAGGAGGCACACATATAAGTAAAAGAGAGCCCTTGATCATACAAAGGCAGCATGGTCTAATAGAGAAAACACGTGCTTTGGTGTGAAATTGAGTCTGGATTGAATCTAGCACTTGTCCTTGAGCAAGTTATTCAAACTCAATTTCCTTAATTATAAGAGGGAGGTTCTATGTAGTTCATAGAACTGATGTGAAGCCTGAACATTTAAATGAGATAATGTAAATAGGATGCCTAACATAATGCCAGGAACATCACAGGTGTACAACATATTAGCAAAGACAAGTATACAAATAGCAATAATACTAGTACAGATACATGCTCTATAATCTCAAGATAAACTAGGAGTCAGAAGGCTCATATCTGGTTGGGATAAGGGGATTGGAAGAGATTTCATGAATGAGATGGTATTGGAAGTGGATCTGAAAAGGATAAATAAAATTTTGAAAAGTAACTCTAAGAGAGAAGAGCTTAGGGCATATTCGTGGTATGACTGGAGCAGAGGTTGTCAGTAGCAGTGACTGGATATATACTCAGAAAGGCAGATTGAAATGTATTTTTGTGGGCTTTGGATGAAAGGAGTCTGTGTTTAATTCATTGAATGACACCTTCCTGAAGTTTGTCAAGCAGGAGAGTGACAGGACAAGGGTTGAAGAACAGAAGTCAGAGACAAAATAGGAAACTGTTTACAATGGACATGCAAGTGAAAATGAAGGCTTCATCTCAAGCAGTGCCGTTGTAATAGGGGAGAACAGATTCATGTAAATAAGAGTTCAGAGGTAATATCTATGAGATTCATCAACTGACTGGATGTTAGGAATAAAAGAAAGGGAAAAATCAAAATGTACTCGTTTTCAAATCTGGATGGCTTGAAGAATAAAGATACCATTTACAGAACTAAAGAACAAAACCAACTTGGGGATGTCTGGGGGAAAAGAGGAGCAACAATGAATCTGGTTTTTGACATGGTAAACTTAGACGCCTATGAACTATTCAGATGGCCGTGTTTCAAGGGCAGTTGAAAACATTTGATTAGAGCAAGAAAGAAAGATTTGGACAGAAGATAGTTCCATTCTTTATTTATCTTCTTTTTTCTTCCCCTTCTAATTTCTAGTTTTATATATAACCTAAATTTCCCAGCATTCCACCAATCTATGGTCACAGTAATGATAAAGACACAATTTTCACTGGTTCTTGCCCACACAATGACCTCAGAAAGTCTCCTTGACCCCCATCACCACCCCCATCAAGAAGGGTGGAGGGACTTCCCTGGTGGTCCAGTGAGTAAGACTCTGCACTCCAATGCAGGGGGCCCGGGTTCAATCCCTGGTCGGGGAACTAGATCCTGCATGCATGCCGCAACTAAAGAGTTGGCATGCCGCAACTAAGGGACCGCATGCCGCAACTAAGAGTCTGCATGCCGCAACTAAGAAGAAGTCCGCGTGCCGCAACTAAAAGATCCCGCATGCCACAACTAAGACCCGGTGCAGCATAAATGAATGAATAAATGAATGAATGAATGACTATTAAAAAGAAGAAGAAGAAGGGTGGTCCACAAGTCTCCTTCCCCATGGGGTGTGGCTGCTGCTCTGTAGGACCTGCCGTCACCTTCTGGAGCCGCCACCAGCACACTGACACCCTCGTGTGTGACAGTCGTGGTCTCCAGAGATCTGAGAAGAGCACGTCTTTCCTCTTTGCATCACTCCATTCGAAAGGATCCCCAAAGCAGGGCTACCTGTGCCCCAGTGTTTTAGAGAAACTGCTAATTCAGTTTATATTACAACTCTTGTATGGGATCCACACATGGATCGATTAAAAATGGACCACAAATTCTGAACCTAGATTAGTGTTCTCAGAGGCCTACCCAAGCTGGAGCTGTGTCGGGTGGATCCCGACTAACCTGCAATACACTTAGGTTTGAGTCAAAATTCAATCCTTTTCAACGATGGTTGAATATCATTCATGGATATCGAATCATAACTCAGTAATTCAACCAATATTTAAATCAAACATCTAGGGTCTCTGCTCCAAGAGATTCATTAAAACTTCACCTTTTCATCTGTTTTATCTTTAACATTTTTGCATTTTAATTATGAGAAATAATAAATTAAGAAAAAACCTCCTTTCCCTGGGCCATGAAAGCCCACAGCAGAACACATAGATTTATTCAACGTTTTCTTCAGTGACTAAAACAACAAATGAACTGTAACCAATGATTCATGGAAAGCCATGAAAATAGAGTGAATGTTATTTCCTTTCTTAGACACACTCACCCACAGCACAGATAGGATAGTAGTCTCACACTTCAGAACTCTGACTCTGAGCCAGGCTATAGATGCAGTGAAAACAGAAATTCTATAAAATCAGAGGTGACAGAGTGCAATTTGGTACAGAAACCTGCACCAAACCTGAAGGAATCAAGTATCAAAACAGACGAGGCACGTGCTCTTAGTGAGCTTGACTGTCAAGATAAAGATTAAAAAGGGGAAAAAAAGTTTTGACTCTAAAGACCTTTTTGCCAGGTGGCTTTTGCATCTGGGACCAAGTTGTAGGTTACTGTAGGCAGCTAAGTAAATCAGTACATCATTATTCTGACATGTGCATAGCACTTTACCTTTAAATAAAATTTTCTTTCCTATACCTTACCTTATCTCACTTTGTTAAACAGAGCACAGGATGGAAGACAGAGGACTGGAAAGTGGTTACACATATAATCAAGCTGCCTAATAACACTTGTTGGTGTGCAGCTGAAGCAACACCCTAAATTCCGATCAATCTGTACCTAAGTGGAATCTGTACGCTTTGAACGTCCCGATGACCTAGAGCTTGTGTTTGGCAGATGCTGAATTTAGCAGATGTGCAATCAAGGGAATCACCTTAACGCAGGGTTTATGTAAAGTAACCTTCTGAAGCAATTCACACAAATTCTCATGTGAGGGTGAAATATGCGGGGAACATCGACCCGTCGACGGGAGAGAGGGAGCGCCCTGCCTTCTCTTTCCATGAATGAAGCCATCCCATATACAATCTACCGCACCATTTAATTCCCCTGGTTTGTTTGTCCTGGCTCAGAATCATGAGTAAAAATCTAAACACTATGGTGTTGCACCTGAGAGGCTTTATATCTCTCCCTGGGAGAAAGCCAATGTCAAAACTATAAACCACCTGATACCTGAAATAGGCGGATAGCTTTTAAAAGTCATAACCCAAACAGAGCCCTCTGTTTACATTTCCTTATGTGAGTGAAATACCAAAGCAAACAAGAAGTCTTTGATGAGTTTGGGATTTTTCCATACACACACACCACATCCTGTCTCATACCCAATCCCTTGGTCTCCTCCCTTTCCAGCACAGCCATTCAGCCCACTACATCTGTTTTGTGGGAACCGAAGCCTTCAGGAAAGTAAACAGAATGTACACAGATGTGTACACATATTTTCCACTCCTTTATTCAACAGTTGGAGAGTGTTTACTGTGCTCCAGGCACCATAGGATCAGTAGGTACTATATGGCCGTTGTTTTGTGGGCTACTCGTAGTCTTTAGTAATCTTAGTAACCCTGAAGTAAAGATAAATTATCCAGAACAACACTGGGGAGAAGATACCACTTTTTCCATTTTATAGATGAGGAAACTAAGACTCAGAGACGTCAAATAGGTTGCTCAAGGTCAAGCGGCTCATAAGTCACAGAAGTGGGCTTTGGATCAGGTGTTCCTCATTCCAAAGTCTATGTTCTTACTGTTACACCACTCTGACCTTTCCATCTCTTTTCACTTATCTATTCATGTGAACCAGTATTTACTCTGATGCTTACAAAATAATCCGGTATTTACTCTGATGCTTAAAAAAATCCTGTCCAGTGGGCATATAAACCAAATAAACAACTTAATCCCCCCCCAAAAAAGAGTAGAAAATCAGCAAGCAAAGCACAACATTCCTTTTCATCCACCAAGACAGTCCATTTAAATAGATCCTGTGATTCCTCTCACATTCCCTGAGAAGCAATGAATGGTTACTTCTCTGAGCTACTATTCATTTGCCATTTGATATTTATTTCCCAAACCCATCTCTGGACCACAATTCCTACTGGAATGAAAGCATAATTATCTGTTGCTCAGAACAATAAAGCATCAACTTACACACATTTTTTTTAAAATCACTTTATTGAGTTAGACACCCAGAGCTAATCAGAACTATCACTGTTTCCTGTCCAGCCTTTGCGGTCTTCCCCAGCCCTCCCCACACTATTATTATGATTATGCTCTGTTTCTTGTGTACACAAGGAACGAAGTTTGGGGTGATTCTCCAGACCAGGACGTGATTTACTGACTTGGAATGCACACAAGTCAGAAACGAAAAAATTAGCCATGGGAAAACCTAATCGTATTTTCTTAACAATTATAATGCTCACTTGAGAAATAACTGAAAGATGCCAACACCATTCTGGAATTAAGAAATAAAATTAATCTACATTAAGAACAGTACCAACCAATTCTTCATTCTCCACAGAATTAATCCCATCCTCCCATTAACCCAAGGGAGGAATATTGAAACATTTTAGGAAGTCAGAGGAAAACACTGCAAATCAGAAAATAAGCGGTCTGGGTGAAAAGCCTTAAAAAAGTGATTTGTAGGGCTTCCCTGGTGGCGCAGTGGTTGAGAGTCCACCTGCCGACGCAGGGGACACGGGTTCGTGCCCCGGTCCGGGAGGATCCCGCATGCTGCGGAGCGGCTGGGCCCGTGAGCCATGGCCGCTGAGCCTGCGCGTCCGGAGCCTGTGCTCCGCAACGGGAGAGGCCACAACAGTGAGAGGCCCACGTATCGCAAAAAAAAAAGTGATTTGTAGAATTTAACACTACAGGTAGAGGAGAAATTTAATAATTCTGGCCTACTACTTGAGAAGGATTTTTTTCAATATATATATAGAGAGGGAAATGCTGCATTTCTTGTCTAATGATTCAGAGCACATAGGTGTGAATCAGTATTTGTGTAAATTAGTTGCAGCTGCAAATGACAGCAATGACAAAATCACAAAGACAGAAGCGTACTTCTCACGCAAACAGAGTCTGGAGGAAGACAAGCCATAGCTAGCAAGCAGTGTCTGGCCTACACTCCAGCTTCCAACACAGCTGCTTAAGCTCCAGTCATCATGTCTACAGTTTATACAGCAGCAAAAAAAGCTGGAGCAAAGAAG
This sequence comes from Delphinapterus leucas, assembly GCF_059928025.1. Lineage (NCBI taxonomy): Eukaryota > Metazoa > Chordata > Mammalia > Artiodactyla > Monodontidae > Delphinapterus > Delphinapterus leucas. The sequence goes on from NC_143139.1 coordinate 60,299,474, forward strand.
AAGGTACGTCCCTTCCCTTTAAGAATAGATCCTAGAAATCGCAGGAAACACTTCAGCTAACATTCCATTGGCCAGTCACATGATCACAGCAGGCCAAAAGGGAAGCCAGTCCTAATTCCAGATAGCCAAATGCCTCGCTGAAAAACTGTGGTCTCTGTTACAGAAGAAGAGGAGAAACAGATATTAGGGGGCAGCTAGCAAACTTGGCCTCAGAAACACAGGGAATTTCCTTAGAAATAAAGAACAGCCTACATAAGACCTTAGCTGATAAGGTCTACTGAAGGCTGGAGTCATTTATTTAAGGACATAATGTCTCCATCTTTGACTATTTCTAAGAAAAGATAAAGTTAAAACCTCTTCTTCCTAGAGTTTTATAGAGGCAGAGGATGTGGGTTTAGTGTCTTGAAAGTCTCCACCGAGTCTCTATGACCCTAAGGTCATTGTTTTCTCTTAGTTATGCCCCCATCACTCTTTCACTGAAAACCATCTAGTGTCTCCATATTGTCTACAAGATAAAAAGCAAGCCCCCCAGAATGATTATTCTAAGCCCTTCCTATATTATGTGGTCCCCACGCCACTTGCTTCCTCACAAATTTTATTTAAGAGACACCAAACTACTTCCATATTCCTGAAGATAACATGATGTTTCAAGCTTCTGTTCTTCATCCATTCAATCAGCAAATACATACTGATTGTCTGACATGTGTCCTCAAACATAGTAGCAAGCAGGAGGGATAGAGTGTTGGCTAATATTTAAATAATATTAGCAGCAAATGTTCATTGTGTGTTCAGGATATACTGAGTACTATGTTAAGTACTTTACACATATTGCATTATAATTGCTTATAATAATCTTATGATGTAGAACCTATGTATCCCCATTTTATAGGTGAATAAACTAAGGCACAGAAAGTTTAAGTAAGTTGCAGCAGATCACAGAGCTCATCAGTTGAACAGTTGGATTTCTCTGATTCGAGAGTTGCTCAAACTTATAACCACAAACTCCCTTGCACTGTCAGTTTCCTCTGTTCACCCACCTTCCTTCCCCTCCTGCATTCTTTTTATAGGCTCCTATTGGCCCTATAAGACAAGCCCCAATTACCACCTCTTCTGAGAAGCCCTCCTTAATTCCCTTGGATGCTAAATCACTCCCCCTCTGACCAACACTGTATCTGGAGACACTTGCTTTTTTACCCATAAATCCAACTCTGCCTCATCCCTGCTACACAAAGAAAGCAGCACAAATTGGTGTTGGAAAGGATTATTCAATAATCAGTTACCTATTTGGAGGAAAAATCAATCTAGATGTTTAATCAGACCATAAACCAAAATAAATACATGTGGATTAAAGCATTAAAGTTTTGTTTTGTTTTTTTAAAAAAAAAGAACTCAAAGTGTGAAAGAGCTAAAATAAGACCAAATATTTATCAATACCATGGAGGGGAAGGACCATCTAAGTCTCAAAGGGATGAAAGGCATCATAAAGGAAAAGATCAATGGATTTTACTAGGTAAACCTGTCTAAAATGTCTGATGTTGAAATATAGCCAAAATTACAAAGAATTTTAAAAAACTGAATAAACATATTTGCCTCAAATGTGATAGAAACAAAACTTTCTATTGTATTTGAAATTACTGAAATGAATGGAAGTAATGCTGTGATCCACAACAGCCCCACACAGCAACATGAATGAATTCTACAAACAAAATGCTGAAAAAAACAAGCCAGTCACAAGAGTTTAGACCAGGATTCCACTTATGTAAAGTTCAAAACCAGGCACAACTGCAATCAATTGTTCATGAATGTCCACATAAGTAATAAAAATATTAAGAAAAGCAAGAGGATGGTTAATCAAAAGTCAGGATCGTGTTTACCAAGGATGAGGGTGCGTAGGACACAGTGGAGAAGAATGTGATGGTCAAGGGGGACATATGGGTCTTGGGGGCAATGTTTTACACGCCAATTTTTTTTTTTGCGGTACGTGGGCCTCTTACTGTTGTGGCCTCTCCCGTTGCGGAGCACAGGCTCCGGACGCGCAGGCTCAACGGCCATGGCTCACGGGCCCAGCCGCTCCGCAGCATGCGGGATCCTCCCGGACCAGGGCACAAACCCGTGTCCCCTGCATCGGCAGGCGGACTCTCAACCACTGCGCCACCAGGGAAGCCCTACACGCCATTTTTAACTTGAGCCATGGTTGCATGGGAGCTCACTGTACAATTATTCTTTAAACTGTTCATATGTTTTACATGCTCTTCCATATGTACAATCCATGTTTCACAGTAAGAAAGGGAAAGGATCTCAAAAGATGAATGGACAAAGGATGTGCATAGAAAAACCACAAAAAGAGGATATGCGAATGACTAATCATCTTACAAGAAAATATCTGGCTTATGGGAATCAAAGACATGCAATTTTTCAAACAATACAGTGCCATTTTCTGCCCAATTTTTATTTTTGTCTTTTATTTTTATGACAGTACTCAATGCTGAGGATAATGTGGTGAAAAGTGTACCTCAAACACTGCTGCAAGAAGTGAAAACAATTTAGCAATATGTGTCAGGAATCAGAAGAGGTCTTTAACCTTTAACCCACGGATTCCACCTTGGGGGTATCTATGAGAAAAGAGCCCTAAACTAGAGAGGAAAAAGCAATAAGTGTCAGAGAATGACAACTAAAAATTTTTAAACGCTAATCTTCTTAAGTCTAATAAAAGGAAAAAATAAATAACTGTATACAAGTGATAGATCATCAGATAGAAAATAAAACAATGTTTATAAAGAATTTTGATAATATAGAATATGCTTATATTATATTCAAAGCAATAAGCTGGACACTAAACTATATATATTTTTGGCACATCTGCATAAAAGTATATAAATCTTTCACATAAAGGAGAAAAAGACTAGAGGGAAATATACTAAAATGTTAACTGTGGTTTTCTTTAGAAGGTGGGAGCGATAGTAAATTTTCTTTTTCTCTCTTTTTAAAAATTTCCCTGAATATTTTAAATTTTTTATACTGAGAATATATCACATGTAATTTCCTTCCCCCCTTCCTTCCTTCCTTCCTTCCTCTCTCTCTCTATGTCTCTCTCTTTCATTTAGTCAAGGTTCTTCAACCTACTGATCCTGACCCAACAGGAGTAGACTAAGCTATATATTAGCCAGAATTCTCACTTTGCAATATTCAGTCTGAATCAACCTTTTTTCATTAGCATTAGCTCTCTTGATTTACACCTACATTGCAGCCCCTGATACATAGTTTTATTTCCCAGACTCACTGTTCATTTTCACTTTCTGAACTTGGTGTTGAGCTGGGCTGACCACCAATTTTCTGACATCCCTGTTGTGGCCCCTGCATCAGCTCTCCTAAAGTATCCCCAAGGAGAACCCCAGTGTGCACTGCATGGCCTTCCTCGGACTTAGGGATACAAAGACGTTCTAAGTTTCAGTTCTTTTTTTTTTTCCCCCAACAGTGATTTATTTGGCCATGCCCCACAGTTTGCAGGATCTTAGTACCCCGACCAAGGATCGAACCCCGGGCCCTCAACAGTGAAAGTGCAGAGTCCTAACCTCTGGACCGCCAGGGAAGTCCCTAAGTTTCGGTTCTAATGATAGGTGCTAATTATAGCATCCTTTGTTTCCATTAGAAGAGATTGCTATACAGAGCTACACCTGGACCCGATTTACCTTAATATGATATAATAGTTAAAAGCACAGGACTTGGATTCAAAGAGACTTGAGTTTGAATCTTAGTCTTACCACTTAGCTGTTATATGACCTTGAGCAAGTTACTTATTTGCTTTATGTCATTTGTCTCCTAAAAATACAGGTAATAATGATACCCACCTTAAAACATAAAAATTAAATGGGATAAAGGTGGTCAAAAGGTACAAACTTCCAGTTTTATAAGATAAATAAGTCCTGGGGGTGTAAAACATAGCCCGGTGACTATGGCTAACAGTACAGTATTGTATATTTGAAAAGTTGCTGAGAGAGGACATCTTAAAAGTTCTCACCACAAGAAAAAAATTGTAACTATGTGTGGTAATTGATGTTAACTTATTGTGATAATCATTTTGCAATACATACATATATCAAATCATTATGCTACATACCTAAAACCAATACAATGCTATATGTGAATTACATTTCAATTTTTTTGTTTGTTTGTTTTTGCTGTACATGGTCCTCTCACTGTTGTGGCCTCTCCCGTTGCGGAGCACAGGCTCCGGACGCGCAGGCTCAGCGGCCATGGCTCACGGGCCCAGCCGCTCCGCGGCATGTGGGATCTTCCCGGACCGGGGCACGAACCGTGTCCCCTGCATCGGCAGGCGGACTCTCAACCACTCCGCCACCAGGGAAGCCCACATTTCAATTTTAAGAAGTTTTTTAAAAAGATGAAATGGGATGATCCACGTAAAACACTTCATGCCTAGCACGTAAAGCTTGCTCCACCAGAGCTCCCGTTCTCACTCTATTTGTGCAACCTCACGTACCACCACCTCTCACTTCAAATTTTACATTCTAATAGAATGTAAAACAGTTACCCAGAACATTTTACACTTAATTTTATTATAGTCCTTTGTCTTTATTCCTTCCCTGCCAAACCAACAACTTTGCCTAAGAATGCTCTTCAAGAACCCTGCTCTCAATTCTTCTGTGCAGTTGATCCCTTTAAGCAAGTACAGAATCCAAGAGAGTCCTAAAAGGAGGCTAGGAATATGCACTGAGCAATATCCCTGGAGAGCCGGAAAGAGGAGAAAGCAGAGAGTGTGTGAGAACCATCTTGAGAGATTGAAGCCAGAGTAATTGAGAACTCCTCAAGCTCAGGAACCAAAGAAACAGGGCGTGGAACCCTTCAGAGCCACTTGCGAGATACTTGTACCAAACCTAGGAGGACAAATCATGAAAAACCAAACTCATGCCCAAGGTTTGACTACACAGAGTTCCTAGATTGATGGCTTTACTTTAGCTCATTGGCTGACTCAATGAAAAGCATCAGTCAGTTCTCTGGTTTTGCATTTTGAGAATGTGATACTTGACGGACTGTTTCACTTGGTTATTCGGCCATTTATGAATAAGCAATGTATCTCCTTCAATTACCCTGGAGCAATTGGTTGAATTGCATAGGAAAAAAATATGCACCTGCACCTTCAGTTTCTTAGCTGGAAACGCCTCCTCTTTGTGTCCTAGGAAGATCCTCTCCCTTTCAGTTTCCTTCTGCAGGTAATCTAGACCAGCTGCTGGGGAGAAACCTGTTTCTTTATAGGATAAAATGCTCCCTCCAATTTGAAAAGCTTTTATGTCCTAGGATGCATTATTCACAACACCTCCAGGCTCGGCTTCTGACAGTGGTGTATAGAAAAATACAAAACAATAGCTATGTACTGTAAATAAAATCAGTGGTTTCCTCACAAACTCGAGGACATGCATGCAACACAAAATGCGATTACGTCTTGAATGAGGCTGAGCAGTAGTGGTACCAGGCTAACAATGTTATCAGTGCTTACCTTGTTAAGTTCGTATCCAAGGACACAGGATGGTTCATTTCTCTTGATATCTTCCCTATCTGCAAGCAAATGGATATGGTTTCTGTTCTACCTTTCTGGCTCAGAAAAGGCCCCCAAACATACACAGCCTTAGAAGAAGGCAGTTATTTCTCCTCACAATTGCATTTAACTGGAATATATTAACTATGTGTTGAACATTTATAGGTCGTTTAGTCCTCACCTGCGTTATAACTTTGCTGTGTGCCATAAACACAAAATGAGTTTTAGTGCTTTTTGATATATGACATCAGTTATTACATTTCCATAAAGCTGCTAATATTTACTAGGGTTTTATAACTTTATTAAACAATTTTCTTCAACTGCCAAAGAGATGCCATCACCATAGTAACAGTGTAATTTTCTATATCCCATTTTCAGGTTTCTTTGCTTTCATCGAAGTGGCACATTTCCCATTAAATTTTGTAGTACATAAAGTCATTAAGGTGACAGTCGAGCACTGTTATGGCTGTAGTAAGAATGCTGACAGAAACTTTACCCTTGGGCCATTTGAAAGAATTATTGGAAAAAGCTTCGAGAGAGTGAATGGCTTAGAAAATTTAAATTTGCTTCTTTAAGCAGATGACAAAGGAAGAACATTTTGAAAGTTCAGCTTGCCTTCTGGACATCTCTCTGAACTGTAGCAACTGGATGACCAAGGTGATGCTGCTTTTCCAGTGTCTTAGAGGCAGCACTGGGGACCCCAGAGCCTGATCTTTCCCTGGGGTGTTCAGTGCTGGGAAAGATTTGCACTCATGTCAACACAGACCTCTAATCCCGCCATTGGTTTCTATTTCCTCCTCAGGAATAATCACAGCCTGTAATTACAGAAATCATCTTTTACTTATTTGTGTATCTGTTTGTTGTCTATCATAGCCCTGCACACTCAAACCAGAGCAGAGTAGTAGTTAGTTCCACGGGAGCAGGTATCTCTTCTGCCTTTTATTTCATCTCTTGTGCATTAAGCACAATGCCTAGCACTGTGCTTGGGTGCTGAATAAATGAATAATTCAAGTAGGTGATGTAACTCTTCCCTCATATGTGGAATCCTCAATCCAGTAGACTCCCAGTTATCAAAAAAAAATGAAATGAAACCAAAAAATAAAATACTGTTTCCCTTCAGGGGGAATAAATCTGCAATAAGCTTGAATTAGATAATTATAAGACTTCAATATGCAGAATCTTTTTTTTTTTTTTTTTTTAAGCAGCTGTAACTCCAAATGTCCCTCATGCATCAAACACTCTTGGTCCAGGATTCCTATCCTCATCCCATCAGCCCCTCCTCGATGGCATGGACCAGACAGATTGGTTTACGTGGTGGATATCTCTGTCTTCACTAATGTTGCACAACAGCCAGGTCCTGACTCAGCTGATCCCCTACATCATGGCAACTTGGTTCGCCAGATCATATTTCCATAATGAATGCTTTGATGACAACAGAAAGAATGTTCCCATTCGTCCCTCATATTCTATGTGTGAAGGATCCTGGTTTCCTGCCTGAAAGACATGATCTGTAAAGGTCTTAAAAGGGAGAGAACAAAAAGTCTGGCCTTGCATTTTCAGAATTGTTTTTCTAATCTAAATAAAGGTAACTCTGAATTAAAATCAAGTATTTCAAATAAAAGGGAGAATATTCAAATACCAAGAAGTTCATTACCAGGTATCTTCATGTGGGAAAGTCCCTATTGTTCAAAGCATGAAGCCATGCTAGTGATCTAACTAAGGCATCAGCCAGAGAGTCAAATCATAGTGCTAAACAGGCCAAGCCTGGGTTCCATCCTGACAAGCACCAGTTGGCTTCTTCTGCTTCAGCCATAGCTGCATCACTTACTTGGTGGCCACTCTTACTCAAAGGGTCACAAAGGAAATCCAGTCAGAGAATATGGGAAGATAGCATATCAGCAGAAGAAAAACATCTTAGCTCTTACATTTGGTTCACAACAAACCGGAAGAGTAATTTTCATGTGTGAAGGACAGCCTGTCAGCTAATAGGTTAACAGTATTACCAATAAGATAAAAATGTTAATAAGTAATCCAAATTCCATTCTTATTGGACCACAGGAAGATGAATAGAAGGGTAGTAGGAGTACCAGTCCTAAGTATGTTCTCCTATTTCTTAAATAAAATCCCATATACGTGGTGTCTAAAATTCAAATTTATAAGTAGAACATCAGTATAAGGGCATTATTGTCACTCGGTTACTGACATATGAAAAGACAAAAGATCATGAAAAAGACATTAATGAAAAGACAAAATGAAAAAAAAGATAATGAAAAGACAAAAGATTTAATGAAAAGACAAACAATAACTACATAATTTCAAATACAGGGGGGAATTGATTCTCCAAGAATCAACTTGAGATATTAATTATTCCTTTAATATCTTATTTTCAAAAGAAAAGAGCACTTACAACTCTTATTTCCTTCATTAGTTCGGCAAAAGGAAAATCTTATGGTACACTTTCAATTTTTAGTCTCTTGGAATGACTGGTACCAATATAATAAAATCTCTTTTTGTTGTATTAATAAAAAAAGCAACAGAGCTTTGCTACAAAAGTTACTACATAATGAAAATACAATGTAATAATAACAGTAAATATGTTTTTATTATCCTAAAACTCTCTCAGTCTGAAAAATCAATATTAATAAAATATACTACAATAAATGGGTTCATAAAAGAGAAGTAATCAAAAAATGCAACCAACTATGGCCAATTCCACAGTGCTTAATTACTGACCTATATTACCACATTATTGACAGTTCAGCAAAAATATTCAACCAGAATTCTAGAGGGGCAGAATAGCGTATTTCTTGCAATGAGTTCCATTTTCCCTTTGGCATATATATGAAGCAGACCAACTACATTCATTCAAACAACAAACATGCATTGCCTCACTACAGTTCATCAAGTACTGTATTACGTATAAGAAATACATAGTGAGGATGATCCAGTTCACAATCCAGGGATGAAGACAAACAGATAACTAATACTCAATAGAGTGAGGTCAGTACCCACGACACAAAGCAAAACACACTTAACTGTGTCAGGAGGTGCTATCAGGGCAGAACTCTGGTGAAGAGTAAACTTCAGTAATCCCATGCTTCTATCATTGCCTAGCAGCATATAAAAGAATGGTTCCCAAAGGACTGGCAGCAGAACTATAGTGGTTTTCGCCACTTCGTAGTAAAATGAGGTAAATTATTAAAAATCAATTTATTTCCCTAAAGCTAATTTTATGCCATTTGAGGATTTCTTTCATCCTAAGATTGGGTTCTTTTAACTTTTTTATGTCCTTTCTTTTCTGAAATCATGGATAATACATGATAGGGCCTTTTTTTTCCCCCTCCTTAATTGGTCTAATAAGTAGTAGGCAACTCTATGTGAGTTCTCCAAAATACTTCTGAAGTTTTCCTTGTCAGTGAAATCCAAAAGTCCAGAAACCACTCTGATGGAGCAAAACCTGTTGGACCATGAAGAGGAAGTAGACAAGCTGGCTGACTCCTCAGTTAGTTGGGTGTTAACAATAGAAGCCTTCTTATCCAATGTGATCCAGAAGAGCAGTAATTCATGAGCTAATCAAAACATCAATTAAGATGGGACATCATTTTAAAAATACATATTTTGCATCTTTTCTATTTTAACTTAAAATATTTATTCACCTATGCTCATCTGTGTGAAGGGTCTTTTCTTTGACTTTTCTTTTCACTGGACCTGCCGATGATTGGAGTTTCAAGTAATCTTTCTTGCATGAACCACATCCAAAACTCAGGGTCCAGAATGTACCCTTTTAGTTTTTTTGTTTGTTTGTTTTTTGTTTGTTTTGTTTTGTTTTGCGGTACGCGGGCCTCTCACTGTTGCGGCCTCTCCCGTTGCGGAGCACAGGCTCCGGACGCGCAGGCTCAGCGGCCATGGCTCACGGGCCCAGCCGCTCCGCGGCGTGTGGGATCTTCCCGGACCGGGGCACGAACCCGTGTCCCCTGCATCGGCAGGCGGACTCTCAACCACTGCGTCCCAGGGAAGCCCAGTTTTTTTTTTTTTAAAGTGGCACAACAATTTAAAGACAATTGTGAAGCAAGATGACTGCACAATCAATCTAGAATTTTATAAATCCCCCCCGCCAATATTTACAGTTTATCTCAAACCTCATTTGAAAGCCAATTTTATACTCAGCTTTATTATCTTTAAAAATATTCATTACGTTTTCAGGAAATCAACTCTCTTTTTGAAATTGTAATTCATCAGTCATATAATGTTTACATAATTACGGCTGGATAGGCAGATTTAGAACAAACACAACTGACCCTTAGTATGCATGCTATTTAGCAGGTGGTGATAAAAGAGCATGGACCTGCCAGAGCAGGGCTTCTTGACTTTAGTGTGCATAAGGATCACCTAGACATCCTGTTAAAATGCAGATTCTGCTTTAGTAGGTCTGGGGTGGGGCAGAATCTGTAAATTCTAAGTTCCCAGGTCCTGCTGCTGTTGGCAATGGACCAAACTTTGAGTAGCTAGAAACTGAGGTCCCCTGCCTCAGCAGCACATTAGAATTACCTGAGTCCCATCCTTGATGATTTTGCTTTAAGTGGTCTGGAGTGGGGGCTTGGAAACAGAATTTTTAAAACCTTGCTAGATGATTGTAATACACTAGAATGTAGAGCGAGTATTCATGTGGCATGAGAATCAGGTGTACTCTTTTACACCATGGAGAGAGTCAGTAACGCGGGGAGTACATCTGCCCATCGAAGTCAGTTAAGAGAACTGCTATGTATAGAATCAGTGGATGTCATTTTCCTACCTGACATCCCTCAGGTTCAACGTGTTTGAGGGTGTTTTATTGTTTTGTTGTTTAATTGGCTTCCTTTCTAAGACTTCTGATTTCACCTGTATAAAAATCCCGGGGCTTAGAGAAAGGGGAGAAAACCAAAATATTTGAAAGGTACCAATACCTGATATCCATTAAGCTAGTTAGAAATTTCTTCTTGGCTTTGGCACAGCAATTATACAACAGTTCACAGGCACATTCCAAAGGCTCCATTTCCTAGGGGGACCTATCTAATCTGATCCAATATTAAAGGTTAGGAAGTATTGACAGACACAGAAGGCTAGAGAGGAAGGCACGAAAGGAAAAATGAGGGAGCTTCAAGTTCAATCTATGATGCAAAGATAATATACAAGTAATATGAAATTAGAAATCATCATCCATGAGATAAGAGTTTAGTTATTTTTTTGTTAATATGTATGCATGATCGAAGACTGTTCTGTGTGGGACTTGTTCAGTCGTGATTTTAGTCCCTTGATGTAGAGCAGGGACCAGATGCCCATTTTTGTAAACACAGTTTTATTGGAACACAACCATGCTCTTTCATTTCTGTATTGTCAATGGCTGCTTTCGGGCTATTTATGGCAGAGTTGAGTCATGACAGAGACCATATGGCCCACAGATACTAAAATAATTACTCTTTGGACATTTACAGAAAAAAAAATTGTCGACTTCTGATTTAAAGAAACCATCATCAAAGCTTACTCATCCCCATTACCAGCAAAACGCACAGTCCTACCCACAACCCCGCACTGTGGCATTGGAGGGCTAGTCCCAAAAGTCAATAATAACCCTCTGACCTTCCTGTTAGTGATCCCTCTTTAAATCACTTAAAATCTTTGCTGGGGAGGACACCTTAAATGTTGGCCAGAGTGCAGTTATGAGCTCAGAAGGAAGTTGAAATGCAGCCCATAATAAAAGGGAGGCAGAGCAAAGAAAGTGGACTCAAGAGAAATCAAGCTCTGGGGAGGGAAGTGGATTCTGTTCATAATATCCTTTTGCGTTGTGTTTCTGCCAAGCTATACATCTTTTTAATGCAAAAGCAGTTATTTCAGCCAGAGGTCCAATCTTTCAGCAGGAGAGTTTCTAGGCACCATTTCTTTCACATTATTCAGACTGGTCCTACAAATTGATTGCCTTTTCTTTAGAGTCCAAAATGGATTATTATCCTTTTCATCAATTTTCTCAGCAGTCGGCAAATGTACTATTTATTGCATGTAAGTTCTACTTAAGTAACATTCAATCATCTTTCCAACAGATTTCAATGAGCAATGTTCCTGGAGATGCTTAACAACCTGTAATGCCTATTCATTGTGTGGAATGCTTCTAATGACAAATGGCTAATGTAGAAACTCTTTAGGCTTATCGTTTCTTTAAATGAATTTTCTTGACAGGGTTGAAAAATGAACATCACTGTTTGCAAATGAGTGTATCATGTATTCCCAGCAGCTATTCTTAACGCTGCCTTTGTTCAGATTGTACAAAAAGGGATGATAAATCAACTGCATAGCGGGGGGAGTGGTCTGGCTGGGGGTGTGCGGGGGAGATATAAAAAAATCCATAAAGTGTGACTGAGGCTGCCTAAACTGAGTTCCCCTGCTGAATTTATGATTAACTTCTCTATCCAAAATTTTATTCCCTTTCTTGTCCCACCCCTGTTCCCCTCAGGATGAGGAATATCAAAGAAAAGGGAGGACTGAAGCCAGGCAGGACCCTGCGGGGCCTTCCCAGGTTCAAAAGCCCCTCCGTTCCCTGTTTCTTATTTGCAGGAAAAAAGGCTTTAGTCTCCTAGGCCTTTCCCCAGTTCCAAAGAGCAGGCCCAAGCACTTAATGATCAGGACAAGTGAGAGGGCTCCTAGTTCCTCCTGAAGGGATATAGATAACCATCTGATGCATATCTTTGAGTTGTTCTGCAGGAACTAAGACCCCCCCCCCACTCAAGAGGAGGGTGGAGGCTACATGCTGACCAGAAGCACGTAGACCCCAGACTGGTTGGAACCAGATGGTTGATATTCCTGAAACATCACCCTGTTACCACACCACCAACCAATCAGAAAAAAGGTCTATGAGCTGATCACACATCCTATGACTCTCTCTCCTAACACTGTCTTTAAAAACTCTTGCCTGAAAGCCATGGAGGAGTTCGGGTCTTTTGAGCATGAGCTACCCATTCTCCTGCTTGGTGTCCTGCAGTTAAACCCTTAGTCTGCTGCAAACATCCACTGTCTCAGTTTGGCTTTCTGCTCATATGAGCCCTTGCTAAGTAACGATAGCCTATGTATCAGCATTATATTTAATATATTTACAAATTTATTTCACCCGAAGTGGTGGCTTCACTGAAAGCTAGTACTTGTAATTTTTTGCTCCAAGTTGCCTAAATGAGCAGGCTCTAAAAATGAAAGGATCTGTTACTCGAATCTGGCTGTTGCCACTGCTTGAGCTGGTTGCTGATTAGGATCATACACCGAACTGGCCCTAGGATGTAGAGTTCATCACTAAATTACTCATATACATATCGCACTGCCTATGAGGAAGTATTTTAAATAAATTACAGGCAATAGAACATAACACTGGTTTCTAAGTATGTACAAAAATCCTATTGGCTGTAAAGAAGGGAGGGATTTATTCAGCCTGAGGTGTTAGGGAGGCTTCATAAGAAGGTGATACTTGAATGGAGTCTGGAAGTTCAGCAGGGAGAAGAGAGTTGAGTACAAGAATTCCAGGCGGAAAGAACATGTACAAAAGCAGGAAGACAGAAACAAGCATGCATGGTCAGGTGCCATAAGCAATTCAGTGCTGCTGAAACGTGGAGTGAATGGAGGGGTAGAGGGAGAGCGATGAATGAAGGAATGAGGTCCAACAAACAGCAAGTAGCTCAGACTGCCTTTGTTTCTTTCCTGTCCTTTTTATTTCCATCAGCGGGAGACGGTAGAAAGAACACAGGCACCCTAGTCAAAATTTGTCACTTCTTGGTAATTCAACCTTGGGCAAGTGATCCATTGGGGTTCATTCATTAAAATGTTAATTCAGAGACCGGCTAATTGTTGAATCAAAATACAATTTCCCAGGCCCCCTCCCATGCCTCCTGAATCAGACACTCTGGAGGTGGCCCCAGTAAGCTGTGCATTTTCAGCTCCCAGTTTGTGAATCACTGCCTTAAATACAATATTATGTGGAAGAAATCACCTTTGTTAAAAATGCTCTGAGTGGGTATTATTTCTTTTGGCCTTGTTTCTTCCAAGGAGAAAGAAAAGAGCAGTAATCTGAAGAATCTGACTTTATTTAAAACAAAAAACCTTTAAAAATCCTTTAGCTGGGTTGTGGCATTTGGAGGGGGAGGGAGAGATTATCCAAAGGTAAGAGACTTTTCTTCCTTTGAAGCAATATTGGTGTGATGTGAATCAAACCATTCATGCAGAGAACAAAAGTACCTTTGACTTTTAGAGCCAGTTAAGATGGTAACTTAAATAAACAGGGAGGAAAAGAGATATGACAAAAGGTCAACTTAGTCACAGCTTCTTGAAGTAGTGCCTAAGGCTGAACAGCTGAATTGAGTTTGCAATTATCCACCCTTCCAGAGGTTCCCAGCCTGAAGTTACCAGATCTGTGAATTCAGAGGTCTGGAAGCTCTGTTCAATATTTCAAAATTTCAAGTGCAAAGCCTCTCAAAGTATGGTTCAAGGAACAATGAGATCTGAAGAATGAGGACAGAATGCTTATTTCAATAAGAATACTATTTGAAAATGAGGATTCCTATGTCCCAACCCAAGAGATTATATTTCAAAGTGTTGGGTGTAAGGCCTGGAAATCTGTATTTGTTTTCAAACACTAGGTGATTTTGAGAAAACTCATTGGTGATAAGACTAATTAAAATATCTCTAAGTAGCATCCCAATTTTCTCTGCTTTAGCCGAAAGGATCAAGTCAACTTAGCACATGCTGATCAGAATTTCTAACTATCAGACACAGGTCTTTCATTAATAAAAGTGGGAAAATAAGTTATTATGTAATAAATTTGCTTAGTAGAGAAAAATCTATCAAAACGTGGGTCTACAGAGAAACTCTCTTTTAAAGGAATCCCTAACAGTAAAAATTTGAAATGGCTTCCCTCCGACTGCTCTCCTCCCCCCATTCTTGGCTAAGTACATCTTGACTAGAATCCTGATAGTAGAAAAATACTAGTGGAAGAAATTTTCTCCCCTATTTTCCCACTCAACATCCTTCTCCTTACCCCTTTTCTCCACATGCTTCCCTTTGTTTTCAAATGGAGATAGCTACTCTAGTTGACATTTGGGCACGTGCCATGCGCCCTATGAGGGAAGCTACACTTCTGAAACATTTCCCTGGAAAATAAAAACCACTGATCCACCAATTAGTTGGTATAAAAGGTATTTCCAGAGCTAGCTTTTTAAAGATTTGCCACACAGTTCACTTCTCCTACTTCAGCAAAATGACTTTTGGGAGTTGACTTGAACAGTTACCAAAGAGAGAGAGAGAGAGAGAGAATGCTAAAATTTAATCCAGTATTATTCTAAAAAGCATAGAGTCATGTGATGTGATTTTATGAATATAAGGTATAAAACACAGGATTCCATCAAGTTCAATGGTCTTTAAACTTCAGTGGGAAAAACCTTCACATAGTTAAAAGCTCAAGAATTACAGCATCTAATCAAACAATGTGGAGATTGTAGATTCCCCTGAGTAGAAAATTAAAGATCCTAACCTATGAAACCACCACCTCCCCTGCAGTTATGAATTCAATGACATGACAACTATAATAGGGTTCCATCAAGGTTGCCAAAAAGAATCACTTCTTATTATGCAACCGTAAATTAATAGCAAAATTACATGGAAAGATGTTTCCAAGGGGCTCAAGCCAAATTAGTTAGGAACAACCATTAGGTTCTTTTGGTAAATAACAGTAGCTACTCACACACAACCTCACCACTAGGCTATTAAGACAGTAAGACTCAAACCAAATTCTACCACACATACAGGTACATTGAGAGGTAAAGGTTAGGGCTAGCCAAACCACATATCTTTAATAGATCTAACTCCACATATGAGAGTATATTTCTAACAACTACTATGCTACAAGCCACTGTTTCAAATCTCTCTATTATGTGAATTAGACAAAATGTCTGGTCTCAATCAGAGAGAAAGTTAGCTGAAGCTTTTACAGAAGCTGCCTGTGGAAGTAGATCTTTCTGACCACATGTGAACTGACAGCACTTGGAATGTGAATTCTTGATCAGTGTTCCTGATTATCCCCGCAATTCAGGTTAAACTAACACCCACACAAACACACTTATATCTCAGAATGGGGAAGGAGGGGCACGATGTAATCATTTCCTTACTGCTGATCAGTATATTTTAATCTCAAGAAGATTTAAAATTAAGCATAAAATTGTGCATCAAAACAAAAGAATATCATTGTGTGAAGAAAGTTGTGTATAACTGGAATTATTTGTTCTTGTAATGTTTTGTAAAATTTATCATATTAGAATAACAGTTCAGCCTGTTTATTGCAGTTTAAAATAGACATATGAGAAACTGATTTAAACTTGTGAATTTAAGTTGAAACCTTGTTAAGTTTATGTACAGTATTAGAACTTTTAAGAAGACTCAAGTTTGCAATATTTAGAAATGTACTTCTTAGATTTATAAGAAGTACTTAAGTATATAGAGAGCTTTGACAGACAGCTAATGTCTTGTAGAAGCGTTCAAATCTATAAAATGTAATTTAAAATGTTTAAAAGTGTTAAATGACTAAATATTAATGGGACCAAATATTATATTATTCAGAGACCCCATCAAAGTAGTTGCTAAAATTCACTAGATTAAGATTTTCGAATTGAATTAGAGGTTATCAGAACTAGATTTTTTAATTTACAACTTTATTGAATTGAATACTAATTTCTATGACCAAAGTAAAATCAAATTAGCTTTTTCTATGTATAAAACTCACTTTCAGCACCAAAAAGCTCATTATCAACATCATTGAACAAATTCTCCTTGCCACTAAAGATGACCCAGGCTTGCAGCATTTCTCATTTATTAATATTACAATAAACCCTTTGGGGTCTACAAAGAGAAGAGTCACGGAACTCCATTCCACAGCTTGCAGAGTGAGTCAGGGTGTTATCAGAATCAGTGTTTTAGAATTAGACTGGGGTCATAGAGGTCATTTGATCCAATCCATAGAGGAAGAAACAAACTGAGACCCAAGAAGGGTGACTTGTCCAACATACTCTGTAAACCAGCAGTGAAGCCAGGATTAAATACAGGTCTCATGACCCCCAACCCAGCATTCTTTTCAATATTAATGAATATTTATTAAGTGCTTACTGTGACCCATGTACTGTTTCTAGACTCAGGGGATACAGCAGCGATGAGGACAAAATCTTTTAACTTCTAAGAGGATGGACATATATAAAGGAGGAAATATGAGTTGGTGATAATTGCTCTCAAGAAAACCAAAAAAAATTGTCATGAAGGAGAGTTGTATGCCTGACAGGAGGATGGGGGTTGGGACGTGATACTTTTATTTAGGTTGGTCAGGAGCAAAGTCATCTCCACAGTATTGGCATTTGGACTGGCACCTGGATGATGAGAGAAGGCTGCCAGACAAAGAGCTATGGGAAGAATATTTTAAGCGTTACAGAGTATGGCAAGTACAAAGAGCCTGGGGCAGAGAAGAGCTTGGAAGGTAGGAAGAGTGAACGCTGGAACTTGTAGGCAATGCAAACTTGTTTGGATTTTATTCTGAATACATTACGGGGCCATTGGAGGATGCTGAGCAAAGAGTGACATAATCAGATTTACCTTTTTAAAGGATCACACCAGCAACTATGAAGAGTGTTCTGTAGGGGCCTGAGAGTAGGAACAGGAAAACCAGTTAGCGAGTTGTAGTATGATGCAGACTTAAACACGGGTGGTAGTATAGGAGATGGGAAGAAATAGGCTCTGAATATATCTCGGAGGTAGGATCTACAGGATATGTGTAGGCACACTGTTTTTCTGTGACTAAGAGATATTTCTTATGTCCTTCTGATGATACCTGCATTCCATTAAGTGACAAGGCAGTAGTGATAACTGCTCAAAATTTGGGATCCCCATATTTTAAAATATCAGAAGAGGACATAAGTTTTTGGTTAATTCCAAATGAACAGGTACCCAGCCCCAGACATGACCCACCTCAAATCCCTCATCTTTCAGAGACTCCTAGGATGCTGGAAGTGCCTGAGAGCTGGATTTTCTATGCTAATTACTCAAGAGATAACGAGATAAAGCAGAAAAGGCCTTAGGGAGAGACAGACCTGCATCTAACTCCTGGCACCATAATTTACCAGCTCTATGATCTTGAGCCAATTACCTGACTTTGAACCTTGGCTTTACTTTCTGAAAAATGGGCAGAGTTTTTTAAATATGTTTTTAATATCTAAAATACCTTGCACAGTACCTGATCATGCTTATACTAGGTATTCAAAAAGGGTAGTGATTACCCTTGTTCTCTGTGATCTCTTCCATTTTACTGGTAAGAGACTATACCAGAACCAGGTGAGTTTCAGCCCTTTGAGCTTACAAGTGAGTATATACCATAAAGGCACATTTTATGGAGGCCTGGAGGATCTCAGTATTACTGTAAATATCTTTTTCTAGGTTCACAAATACTTAAAGTAGACGGGCAGTTATCACAGAATGGCCTGAAACTGTTGACTTTAAAGTTGGTCTCCTGAAGCTTTGTGAAATTTCCTACAGCCCCTAATGTTAAATATCTTCTTAATTAAAACTTTCATTCTGAGAGAAAGAATCTAGAATGGGGAAAAGTCAGAGTGGGTCCCCTGGCTGCTGAAATTATCTAGAGCATAAAACAAGAGCCTCAAGGTCAAGGACTATTTAAGCGAGCTTAGTAGAGATATTTTCAGACTCTCATGCAAATCAAAACCACTAGATTAAATATAATTCTGGGCATAGTATTCAGACAGTCCAGTTCAGCCAATTCAAGCCTCTTCCCCTGCTGAACACCTATAATTTGTCATATGTACTTAACTGTTCCCTTTTTGGCGTCTTCATCTCTACAATTATTGGGAGAATAAATCATAATGTTAATGCGTTGGCTCTGTCCACAAATATCACCACCTTTAGTTTTCAAGGTCTTTCATCAGACTCTGGCCTTTTACAGTTTTATCTCTGTTATCTTAAAGGTCAAGTGCCTCCACTTACGAACACCAACAGCCCTGTCAAGTGAGTGGTTAATTTTCAGTTATATGTCCTTTAGTCTCTCCTTTTCCCCCATCTCACATCTTTGATCTTTTAAGAATCTTGAAAACATGATTACTAACTAAACTCAAACACCACCCTGGACATCTTTTCCATTTCAACACCACAGCGCTAAATTGGCTGTAGGAAACTAGCAGAGTAATGACAGTGTCACACAGTTCATTACCACTCAGATTCCAATATCTCATAGGTCACATCAAATTAGTCAGTCTGTACTGATCTTTACCTTATAAAGTGATTTCTAATGAAGTTCCCTTCAAAAACATACTTGTGCTGGGCTTCCCTGGTGACACAGTGCTTAAGAATCTGCCTGCCAATGCAAGGGACACAGGTTCGAGCCCTGGCCTGGGAAGATCCCACATGCCGCAGAGCAACTAAGCCTGTATGCCACAACTACTGAGCCTGAGCTCTAGAGCCCGCGAGCCACAACTACTGAGCCCACATGCCACAGTTACTGAAGCCTGCACGCCTAGAGCCCATGCTCTGCAACAAGAGAAGCCACGACAATGAGAAGCCCGCACACTACAACAAAGAGTAGCCCCCACTTGCCACAACTAGAGAAAGCCTGTGCACAACAACGAAGACCCAAAACAGCCAAAAATAAATAAATAAATTTATTTTAAAAAATGAAAACATACTTGTGCAGAGATTATTGTTCTGATGGTTCTGATATCTACCCTGTGCTGTTTTGCACAAGAATAACAACTAATATTTACATGGTGTTGACTATATACTGGGCACTGTTCTGAGAACCATATACATACACTCATTTAATCCACATAAAAATCTTATAAGGAAAATACTATTATTATTTCATTTTACAGATGGGGAATTGAGAGACAGAGGTTCAGTCACTTGTACAAGGTCAAGTGAAACTCAGCCCATCTGGCTCCATAAATGAAGTTTTAGCTCCTATACCAGAGTTTCTCAATCCTGGCACAATGGGCACTTTAAAGAGGATAATTCTTTATTGTGGGGGCTATCCTGTGCATCATAAGATGTTTAGCAGCCTCTCTGGTCTCTACCTACTAGATGCCAATAGCACCACTCCCGCCACACCACCCGTGGGGTTGTAAAAATCAAAAATGTCTCCAGACACTGCTAAAGTCCCGTGGTGGACAGGAGGTCAAATCACACCCCCTACCACCACTACTCACTAGGAATCACTGCCCTATACTAAACTGTCACTGCACAAAACAGGCAAAGGATAACTACACTTATAGTTACAGAAGAAAAGTTAAGAGGCTTGTCCCTGAAATTCAAGGATTAAAATTATCATTAATCAAATGGATCTTCACCCAAATGTAATTGATATTGACCCTGATTCCTTTTCTTGTTCCTTCTTCTCTTTCCTCTTCCTAAGTCGGACAATTGCTCATCTAAAGCCCACAGGCTGCTTAGCTGATGATTTCATGCTTTCCTTCAAGTCTGTGACTGAAGCCTTGAAGGAGGTGTGCATCTTTTTAGGCAGTAACTGTGGCTGATCTCCAGAAAAAAAGCCTTTCATGATCTTGAAGATGTGAGGAGAGGCAAGCACAAACAACTTCATTTCCTTTCAGAAAGGACAGTTACTTTCCTCTTTGGACCCTCTGCAGGTTATTGCTGTTTTGTTCCCTAAATAGTGGATTAAAACGTTGTGTGGTTCATAGGACTCTAAAGGTTTATGTGTTCACACGGTCTAGCTCAGGCTCTCCCTGGATGCTGTCTGCAGGAATGTACTGAGAACTTGCCACTTGTTCATACCTCTTCAATATTTTCGGAGGTGAAATAGATTGGGTTGAAAATAAGGAAGATTTTTTTCTCAGATTTTCAAATCTCCATAACCAAGAGAATGCCTTCGGTAATCTTGGAAACTACTGCCAAAGTGAACATGTTTTGTGGCCAACGCCTGGTAAGTAGGTAGGAGACCGCACCTGATCAGTAAACAATGGTGGGCTTGTTTGCATGGCGCCTGTTTTCCATGGACTCAACCCAAGCGAATCACCTCATACATAAACCACCAGCCAATGTGATATCTTTAAGGAATCAGACTATGCTCAACTAGAGTAAAACATCCAATTGCATGTCACCAGACTTTTGGAAGCTCTTACACTGTTAGAGTTTTTCCTTGAGGTAGTGACTTTGTTGAATAGTGATGCAATAAGCATTTACTGCATTTATTGAGTATCTGCCACATGCTTGGAACTATTACGCTGTTCTTCTCCCATCCACAACTTCTCTGACGCTATTATAGTAAAAATTTCAATGAGGTAGAAATCAAGAGATCTTGGGTCCCATTGTTTCTCCTGCTAACAATCAAGTTGCAACCTTGAGTAAGCTACTTAACCTCACTGAGAGTCATATTCTCCAGCCTTAAATTGAGGAGTTTGGATTATTAAACAAACTGTAAGGTCTCCTACAACTATAGCGTTCTATGATTTATTTATTTATTTTTTAGCTCAAGTTTATTGAGCTCCTATTATGTGCCATGAACTAAAGTTCTAACACTTTACATATATTATCACGCCTAAATTTCACAATAACGCTGTAAGGTAGTTCCTATTATCTCCATGTTAAGGATGAGAAATAATTCTATAATTCAGTTCAATATATTGCTTCACTAAGAGGAAGTCTGCTGTTCTGATGGATGGAGAAACACACTAGTGAGCAGTATAAGGGCAGATGTCATGGCCAAATCACTGACCTCTGAGCACCTATCACAGGTTCTGGCGCATATGGGAAGTCAATAAAATTGATCAAATATATAAATGAAAGAAGAAAATTTAGTATCACTTTTATTTATTTATTTATTTTTTTGCGGTACGCGGGCCTCTCACTGTTGTGGCCTCTCCCGTTGCGGAGCACAGGCTCCGGACGCGCAGGCTCAGCGGCCATGGCTCACGGGCCCAGCTGCTCCGCGGCATGTGGGATCCTTCCGGACCGGGACACGAACCCGTGTCCCCTGCATCGGCAGGCGGACTCTC
The DNA here is from genome assembly GCF_059928025.1 of Delphinapterus leucas. Classification (NCBI taxonomy): domain Eukaryota; kingdom Metazoa; phylum Chordata; class Mammalia; order Artiodactyla; family Monodontidae; genus Delphinapterus; species Delphinapterus leucas. The sequence goes on from NC_143139.1 coordinate 60,321,086, forward strand.
AACCACTGCGCCACCAGGGAAGCCCTAGTATCACTTTTATCAAATGTACTAGAAAGGATGGGAAGTTATAGTTTGCAAGTTTAGAGCCCATTCAGAAGCTCATATTCTGAGTTTCAAAACAGTTGAGGATATAGTTTTCACTTGAGTTTTTGATGTGTCAAGATTATCCTTGACCTGTTTTATAAAGATAAATGTATTCGCATGATGGAAGAATCTTTAAAATATATCAAATACTCACCATGGCTTTTCACTGATAATTCTAGAGTGTAGGGGAGTTCTTCTTTTCTAATCCTGGACCATATAGTCAGGAATATATTTTTGAGGGACTGCATTTAACAGCAATCTTATTTTGAAAATTTTCATAGAAAAGATAAACATTTTGTCACTAACTCAGAATGTTACTCTGTCCTTTTGGTATGCCTGATCTATTTTATAGAAGTACAAAAATAAAATTTATTAATAAAAAAGAGGTATTCTTATCTAGATTTCAGGGAAGGTGAGCTACCTGTCACTCAGGTGATATAATGACTGCTGAAGTCTATGTCATGTGATTTAAAGGATGCTGTAAGAATCTCCTAACCAAAACATCTACTAACTCCCCAGTGCCTGTGCCAGAGTCTGAAATCAAAACCATCATTATTCCTTTAGGCTGAAGCATTAAAATATTCTGTTAAAATTCAACCATACTCTCACACCCATTAGGATGGCTACTAACAACAACAATAACAACAACAAAAAAAAACACAGAAAATAACTAGTGTTGGTGGGGATGCAGAGAAGTTGGAACCCTTGTGCACTATTGGTAGAATTAGTAAGATGGTGCAACTGCTGTCAAGAACAATATTGCAGTTCCTCAAAAAATTCAAAACAGAACTACCATGCGATCAAGCAATCCTATTTCTGGATACACATTCAAAAGAACTGAAAGCAGGGTCTCAAAGAGATATTCACACATCCATATTTATAGTAGCACTATTCACAATAGCCAAAATGTGGAAGCAACCCACTCATCAACGGATGAATAAACAAAATGTGGTATGTACATACAATGGAATAGTATGCAGCCTTAAAAAAGGAAGGAAATCCTGACATACGCTACAACATAGATGAACCCTAAGCCAGTCACATAAGGACAAATACATTATGATTCTATTTACACAAAGTATCTAGTCAGATTCATAGATATAGAAAGTAGAATGGTGGTTATTAGGGGTTGGAAGAAGAAGGAAATGGGGAGCTGTTTAATGGACACAGAGTTTCAATTCTGCAAGATAAAAAAGTTCTGGAGATCTGCCTCACAATAATGTGAACATACTTAACAGTACAAAACTGCGTACTTAAAAAATGGTTAAGAGCTTCCCTGGTGGCGCAGTGGTTGAGAGTCCGCCTGCCGATGCAGGGGACACGGGTTCGTGCCCCGGTCTGGGAAGATCCACATGCTGCGAGCGGCTGGGCCCATGAGCCATGGCTGCTGAGCCTGAGCGTCCGGAGCCTGTGCTCCGCAACGGGAGAGGCCACAACAGTGAGAGGCCCGCGTACCACCAAAAAAAAAAAAAGGTTAAGATGGTAAATTTCATGAAATGTGTTTTTTAACGCACAATTTGAAACAATGCTCCATACTCTGTATAACACGTCATTTTAAACCATCCTCCTTTGTACTTCATTGTGAGTTCATTTATCCGATTAACTTCCTTCCCTGAAGGACAGATATGTCCGTTTTGATGAAGAAGAGACAGTGAGATCCCAGACAAGGGGCTATGAGGAAAGGCGGCTCAGGGAACCATGAATGTCTCCAGGGATCCAGACAGTGCAGGCACAGAAGCGACCTGGCTAATGTTGGGGTGCTGGGAGGCTTCTGGGGAGACTGAGGAAGGAGGCAGGAAAAGAGGGGCAACAGAAAGTCAGGAGAAAATGCACTAAAAATACATGTCTTCTTCTTCTTCCTATTTCTCCCATAGCTGCTCTCCTTGGCTGACCTCAATAAGTTGCAGGCAAGGAGAACTTGCCTTTGTAAAGGCTGCCCTGAGAGGCACTAAGAATAAGATGACTTGAAGGGCTCTTCTGGCAAGCGTGCCACAGCTGAGTTTCCAGAACCACGGGGGCAGGCTTCAAACCTTCTCCATTAGCTGTGGATGCCCCCTGCTGAACTCTGTGGGCCCAGCTGGTGGTTCTTTTCAGGCACGTTCCTCTTTCTGTGACTGCCTGGGAACTGTGAAGTGTGGAAGGAGAACGGGGTCTAGGAGCCAACGCAAAGTCTCCACACTTTCAGCAGGAGAGAATTGTTGGCCCAGAAGCCTTCTGGGTTCCTGTCTCTATGTCAGAGGAGGGAAGTCTGTTGGCCCTAGGCAGGAAAGTAGAAATAAACTTGGGGTTGAGGAAGCCCTGAGAACCTATCAGCCCCTAATGGCTTCAGCTGGTGTGCCAGGAGCCCCGGCTAATGAAGCGCTGCTGAGTGCTACCCTAACGCTAGCTCCAGGGGGGGTGATTCCTCAGTGATGGGCTTTCAGAGCCCTGCCTGGGCCTGCCCATGCCGCTTACCCCACCACGGGAAGGACTCCAAGCCTCGAATTGCTCATTCTGCTTCTTACTCCAGGCCAAGGCCAGCCTGGCCTGGCCTGGAGCTCTGGTGGCCTCTGAAGGTGCCTGGCAGAGAAGCTCCATGTATACAGAATGAAAGGACAGGGTTTTCCGAGAGATTTCACTCAGTAAATACAGGGACACAGAATAGAGCGTGAGCCACAGTCCCTTCACTTGGGTGTGTAAAAAAATTACGCATTAGCTATTTTTATTCTTTTAAAAGTCAGTTTAATTCTGACTCCAAGTCCCATTCCTATTGGACTTTGAAGAAGTTAAGCCCTAGGCCTTCTTGGGGCTCCCTCCTGTAAAGGTAGAAAGCCCTGGGGTCTTACCCCTCTCCAAGGTGGGGAATACCATAGGTTGTCAGAGTCCACACTGCCTATAGCCGAGTCACCCGTTGTCCCAGGCTCTGCTGCTTCTTTGCTGAGGCTGGAAATCTCACGTGAGTTGGAAACACGAGTCGTAGAACCCAAGCCTTCTAAGGGTGCCTGCGCTGCTTTGTCACACCTCCCTCCTGAGGCCTTATCACCTCCTGAGCAGAACACAAATTCTGAAGGCAGGATTGATCTCTCTCTCGCTCTCTCTCTCCCTCTCTCTCTCTCTCTCCCTCTCTCTCTCTTTCCCTCCCTCCCAGTTTCCAGAAATCTCTCCTTGCAGCCTAACTGCCTCTCTTCACCCCTTACCCCCTCCAGGACACTCTTCAACTGTTTAGAATTTTAAGACAGAGCCCTGAATTTCACTTAAGCATTTTCTGCTTTCCACCCTGATAAATCCCTGAGATAAGAACCACAAAGCTTGGCCATTATTAGGGATTAGATCTCCATTTGAAAGAAGGCACGGGGAGGTTAAGTGATGTGCACAGTACATTAGAGACAAAATCTGGAGAAGAAGCCAGGTGTGCTGATCTAGGCAAGTGTTCTTTCCATGACACCACAAAAGTGGCAAGTCAGAGAGCCTGCAGAAAAGGCTGGTTTTGGAAGCAGAAGGAAGAAACTGAAAGCTCAATCGTGTTTTATCATCAACAATGGGGAAGCAGAGAGCCAGTATTCACTTGATTCGATCTTCATTCTTGTGGTTACCAGCCAGTGCCATCCAGGGAGAGCCTGCCTCTGGAGGAGAGGCCTGGCTGCCAATGCAGACAGCACCCGTGTTTGCCTATTTCTACCGCCCACTGCAAGCAAACAAGCAGTGACTGGAGGTAGGCAGGAAAGAGGGCTCTTAACCGGGCAACCAGGGAGAGGCCAAGCTTTGCTGGGCAAGCGCATTCTTCCTCCTCCATCTGGGGATGAACAATTTGCCCCTCATCAGAAGCTCTCTTAACTAGATGTCCAATCATGGAGACAAAAGTGAAGTAATGGGTTGACTTCTCAGTGTTTACTGCTTTGAAGTCAGCTTCACAGGCTAGGGGACAGGCTGGTGTGATGCTACATCAGGGAGGCCCTGTTTGCTCTGATGCCCTCTTACTTTCCTTCCAGAGCACTTCACATCCCTGTGGACGCCTCACCCTTCCTGTGCCCAGGGTCACTGAGCTGCCCTTTCTCATGCTCCACCCAAACCTGAAATGTCTGGGCTTTAGCTCAAGCACAAAAATGATACTGCTCTCTTCATACCCCTCACGTTGCCATTTTCTGGAAGTCATGCTGTCAAGAATGGGGTGGTGGTGATGAATAAGTTCACATAAATAATTCAGTCTAAAATCGGAGTCCTATGAATATTTTTATGTAAAAGAAACACTCCAGGTGAGTATAAATTCTATGAACTTGAGAATTTCTGTCAGCTTTGTTTACTACTGAGATTTGATAGAAAATTACCCCATTATCAAAACAAAACAAAACAGGTCAGTAATAATAATATGGTTTCAAATGAGCCTCAGGAGAAATATTTAGTAATGTTTGCCAGATTTGGAATGTAACACATCATTTTGGTATTAGTGAAAGTCTCAGCAATAATAACAATGGTGAAAAAAATACTTTCTCAGAAGGGACAATAATTTCATAATAAGTTTAACCCTAATTTATATGCACTCAGGAAACAAATAATATATTAAGCTTCAAAAGGAATGAGCACATAAAGCAAAAAGATGTCATCAGGAGAAGGTCAGATCCTTGGCAGACAAGAGATCAGAGCACAGCCTTCTGGCAAAACGAACACAGTCTTATGCAGAATTTTCCAAATTGCATGTCATATGTGTAGCGGAATCAATTTAGTGAGATTTAACCAAACTTTTCTTTCTAATGGTATAAAATTGAAAGAAATTGAATGGATTGGATTAGAATGGAATGGAATGCAGATGGTAAGGTCTGTATACACATATATTTAATACATATGCATATGTGTGATACAAAATGTAATTATACACAGTGTGGATTGTGATCTAAAGTGTTTGAAAGCTCTAAGTCTAAGGCACTAGTCTGTAAACTCCTTTTAACCTCAGAATTTTTGTGTGGAAGCCTAATATATAAAACAGACCCAAGCAAGTCTGCTCTCACTGAAGGCATTGTGCATAGAGGAAGGATTCAGCCCTGCCAGTTCACTCCAACCTTCTTCCTCTGAGAAGCAGAATTTGAAAACCCCGGGTCCAGAAATTAGACTTTATCAGTATATGCACCCTAGTACATGCATCAAGTTTGATGCTTAGTGTTGAGGTTTGAAGGAACCAATAATAGCATCTTCTCTCCCACCCAAATTCTGAATTAATTTAGGGACAGTGGAGTCAAGTAGATGAGGATCAAGTATCAGCATAATACTAATAAAGGCTGTGTCAGGAACGTAGCGGGGGTACGAGGCGGCAGTGGTTCTCCTAACCTGAACTGCAGGCTTGGACAGATGTGAGCAGTGTCACAGCAGTGCTGGAAACCTGGAAGGCCCCAAAGTACCCCACCTCCCACTCAGAGGCAGAGGCTCAGAGCAGACAGGCTCATCCCCAGAGCAGAGGGAAGCGAAGGGCTGAGCTAGACAAGCCCAGCTCAGAGAAGCCAGGAGCACTACTTTAACTGATGTCCCTCTACAAGGAAATGCGAAGCAGATGGAAAGAAGGTTCATCTCCATAACACTTGGCAAAATGAAGTATACTTTTCCTTCAGGGCACTTACTGAATTGGGATTAATGGTCTGCCTCCCATGACAGACTATTATAAACTTCTTAAAGGCAGAGACTGTATCTGTTCTATACTCTGCTTGCTTCCAGCATCTAGCACACATTAGATACTCATGAATGTACTACATGAGCTACATGAAAAAAACGTGAAGAAAACAAATGTATAAATGCTGTCAATATAATAACCAGAACACCGACACCCCATTTCCAATATCCAGGTATTGCAAAATTGAATTATATTCAGTCAATGGCAAACAAAACTGACAGACCCCCTTTGGAGGGTATTCAAAAGATTACCTTTGTTCCGCCCCCAACCCCTTGATGAGCAAAGAAAAAAACTTGGCCTCTTCAGAGAAAAAAAGAGCCATGAAAAAGTAGGAAATCCAGCCCTATAGGAAAGAAAAACAAGAGCAAATCTTCCTTCTTCTGGAGAGTCCCCAGAGTAGTCAATCAGGTTCTTATAAGAGAGGACTTTTTCTCTCGTGATCTCACACAAACTCTTCACTGTGAATAAACTATAAATCACTTCTTTCATCTTCTTCTGTGGGAAAACAGCTTTGATTTATCAAGCCTGGCATTTAACATGGCTCATGCCTTTTAAATCTACAAGGTGGTAAAGCTGCTGTCACAATCAATGAAGCCGCAAGGAGCAGACATTTAAATAACAGGAATCGTGACCACGTTTCTCCACACCGCAGGTCCACACTTCTCAGAGGCAACACGTCACCAGCCACTGAAGAGTCTTATTAACAACAGCAGCATGTGCGGTCCAGTGGGAATACACAGGGACACTAGGAAGAGCCCCTGCCAAAAATCTCTCCTTCATTCACCCCACTGAGGAACCTGAAATTCCCATGTTATTTACTCCTGTGAGGGAAGGCTAGGAAAACTCTTATTAAGATTTGAATATATTTTGAGCGGATGAGCCTTTACATGTCACCCCTTACGGACTTTTAGCCTATCGATAAGGATTACTGTTGCTTTAAACAGAAATTGATCGTATCCTCTCCACAAAGAAAGAGCCATGTTTTAATAATGACAACAGGCCCACTTATTTCTAATATAAAAGCAACCATGATGATACCCTCAAAGTTTAGGACAGTAGTCACCACCCCTGGAGGTGGGGTACACAGTGAAGGAGAAAGAGTTTGGAGACTCAAGAGGCTTCGAAGTTAATTACAACGTTCCTTTTCTTACACTAGACGGGTGCGTGGATTTTTGTTTCATTGTTATTCGTTACCCTTATACTTACTGAGTTATTGTCTATATTTTAATCTACTCTCAAATAAAGCAGTATGTTGAGAACAGATGAGGCAGATATAATCTACTAATCTACATCTCACTGATTCCAACTTTCTATTCATTCCTCAAACATCCTGAGAGCCTACTAAGTGTGAAAGCTCTGTGTTTGATTTTGACAGTACAAGGCGGAATGAGAAACAGTCCCTGCTTTCAAAGAGATCCGAGCTATCTAAAAATTAACATCTACTACGAAATATATACCCGTACATGAAGCAATCTGAAAAAATTCAGAACACAGAAGGAATTCGGCACAAGCTGGATTTCTCTCGAGTCCTCTATGCTGTATAAATGACCTAAGGAATTCTGCACAGACACAGATACAGTGAGATCAAAAATAAACTGTCAGGTCAGCCAATTTTCTAGGTCTCGTCTGGGGCTACAGGACACCCCTCTGCCATGTTCTCTCTTTTTTGACACATAATGAACTGAATCCAGAATTCTGAGAAAGAGAACAATGACATCAGAAAATGCTGACCAGCTCATTGAGAAAAACTCGTTCTTCTGAAATCCTCTTTTTAAATATACACCCATTGCCCACAGCCTTGAGAAAATAACATATAGTCATTGAAAAATATGAGGGTGTTCAGCATGTACAGGCCAGCTCATCTCTATTAATCTGGAAAGTCATTTCCTTTTCTTTGAACTAATTTGATTTGGTTTGCTTAAGGGCCTCAATTTCTTTCTTTCACCTTCATTTTAGAGCCGCTGTGAAACTCAGCCCTCAGCCCACGCAGAGGTTCCAAATCATCTTACCTCCTTGCTCATGCGTACCACATTTCATGTCTGAGCCAAACAAGTCACTTTATTTGCCAATTATTCCATAACTTTCAGACAGAGACATGTTGGATTGCATTAATGAGATAAGAAAGACATCCAATGTCCTGAAGTTTTTAAAAAAGAACTGAAATGAATAAGGTCGTGAATCTACTGGCAAAATAATCATTACACTCAAGTGAGAAATGTCTAATAGAGTTGTAGCTTAAGAGAACCAAGAAAGTAAAGCAGAAAAAGTATGGAATTTAGGGTCAGGGATACTTCCTTTAAATACCAATTCTTCCATTTTGTTAGCCATATGACCCTGGAGAGATTCTTCACCTTTAAAATAAGGATAAAAAGTCAGATCTTTGAGAATTAAATGATATAGTGAAAGCCCTGAACCCCTAGCAGATGGTAGGTGCTTAATAACCCAACTCTTAGATATTTTCATGATATACTTATGTGGAGGCAATGCTGAAATATCATTGATAAATGTAAACCCACAGGAAAGTGATTATCTACCAAAATTCCTATTGCTGAATTTTAAGATGTTCAAAATTAATCCTACAACCCAATATCTAGTACGTAAGCACTGAATTATGTCAATTGTAGAATACCATATGGAAGTGATTTTTCAATTTTAGTTGGGAGTTTGTGAAAAACTTCCAAAATGAGTCACCTGGGAGTTTGTGAAAAATATAGGATCAGGGTTCTCTCTCTAGAGAAGCTGATTTAATAGGATTGAGGCGGTTCAGTAATTTGCATCCTTAATAAATTTCCAGGTGATTCTGATGGAGATGGTCCTCAACCATATTTTGATCAATTCAGCCTTATCCACAATGTATTTATATATTTATAATGTATTGCAATATTTGTGAAATTTTTTTTAAAGAAATGGCTCAGATTAGCTATCACCTCCCATGCTAAAAAGCTATCACTCCCTAGGACATCAGCGGGAATGGTGAAGTAAGAACCCCAAAAATCTGTTCTAATGAGAACATGGAAAAATTTTATCAAAGTCAATTTTTTTTAGAACTCTGGAAATTAGCCAAAGGTTTACAACAGTCTGAAGAGAGCATTTACTCAACAACAACAACAACAGAATAGCTGAATCTTGAAAAGAATAGCTAGCTTTGTGGAGTTTTAACTTGCCATATTCCCATTCCACCTTCCACAGCTCTAGAGTAGCTTTGAAAATCAATAGCCTCACAATAATGGTAGCCATGAAAACCAGCTAAAACTAGAACAACCAGACAGAAAACCAACAAAAAAACGTAAGTCCTGGTTTCCTCATCTATGAAATATGGCCAATACTTTACCTTTCTTAGAGAACTGTTGTGAAGGTTAAATGAGATAATACATGTCATACTTTTAGTGCCTGCTATATAGTAAATAAATAAGAAAGATACTAGGAAAATTGCTGTGCATTTAGTAATTTTCCATAGCAAATGTAGAGAATTCTACAAACTATCTTGTATATTGCCACATATCCTTTTTGAATTAAAACCTAAGGGTTTTTGTTTTGCTTTGTTTTTTTTAATAACAAGATTCCTATGTGCTGATGGAGACATTTATGCAAAGGAGTGAATGAAGAAAGAGTTTTCCCCACAGTGATCTCCACTGCTGTGTTAGAGGAGAGGGCAACGTGTTCAAGTATCATACAGGACTGTCCCTAGGAAAAGAACAGCCAATCCAAAGAGAATGTAGTTGCTAACTGCATTTGTGGTAACATTTGAAAATTTTAAAAAAACAGCAACCTGAGAGATAAGCAGAATTTAACTATTTATCCCAATTTTACCAGAGAATACACTGTCACAAGTGGTTAAATCACTTGGTTAATATACAGACTCCACACCTCATTCTTAATCTAGTCTTCTTTCCTTCTACATTTTGCCTCTCCTTGATCTTTTATGTCATTAGAAAAGACAGACCTGGGACTTGCCTGGTGGTCCAGTGGTTAAGACTCTGTGCTCCCATTGCTGGGGGCCCGGGTTTGATCCCTGGTCGGGGAACTAAGATCCCATATGCTGCAACTAAACCCACACGCCGCAGTGAAGACCCAGTGCAACCAAAATAAATTTAAAAAGAAAAAGAGAAAGAAAGAAAAAGAAGAAAAGACAGACCTGATTTTCCTTTCGTCTCAGTGACTTAATGTTAGCACTCTTCAAAATATCAAAGTTCTCCTTGTCATGGTCCAAGTAAGCACTGGAGAAAGTACTCTCCAAGGATCCAAGATAAAATTTTCAGGAAGTATCCAATATTAATTTCTATTTTTCTAAGGTTGGGCAAGTAATATATTTTAAATTCTCCTTTTAAACATACAAATAAGATAATTTTCACACCTTTTTAGCTGAAAGGTGAAATTTTTACTTGAAAAGTGCAATGTCTACTCTCCCAATGGGGATAATCTATGCTGAAAATATCAGCCTCCCTCAAACTTATTGCAGGGTCTCCCCTGAAGATTTCATGGGACAGTATCCAGATGCTAACTCCTAGGTATCACAGAAACAAAAAATGACTTCCTTTCCACTAGAGATGGTGCTTAAATATTCCAATTATCCTGGAAAACTACTCCATTAAAAAATCTGAAGATAAAAACAAGATCTGGTATTCAAATCTACAATTACCATGAAAGGATAATTAACATATTATCCAGGCAATCAGCAAGTACTTATGGATAAAGATGTTTACATTTTCTCAATTAATCCATTAGTAGATGCTCTTCTAGGTCTGTATTCCTTTTTATATATTCAATAAATAATTATTAAGAATCTACTCTCTTTCTTCTCAGTTTTAAAAAGCAACAAATTACTAACAGACAAAACAACATGGATGGATTTCAAAAGCATTATGCTAAATGAAAGAAGCCAGACACAAAAGACTACCCACTGTTTGAGGCCATTTATATGATATTCTAGAAAAGGCAACAGCTAGAGGGACAGAAAACAAATTGGTGGTTGCCAGGAGCTGGAGATGAAAGCAAAGTAGGGGACTGACTGCAAAGGGGAAGGAGGGAACTTTAAGGAATGATGTAACTGTTCTTCATCTTGATTATGGTGAAAATTACATGACTCCATATATTTGTCAAAACACATGAAAGTATACACTTCAAAGTGTAAACTGTATTGTGTGTAAATTATTTTACAGCTAGAAAAAGAAGAAGCAGTTATAAAATCCCTGGCTTTCACCTCCCTCTAACACACACACACACACACACACACACACACACACACACACACACCAAATCACAAAGAACCAACCATAGATCAGAGGGGAGCTTAGCACTGGAAATGGAATGTGAACAAGATACATAGAGTCCTTGATCTCAGGAGCTTGTATCTAGAGAGGGAAACAGGCTTTTTAAAAATAATCACAGGAAAATATATAATCATAAATTTGAGTAAGTACAATGAAGGAGTCAAGAAGAATAAACAATATAAAGAGACCTAACTGAGACCTTTGTGGACTATATGGGTTTGGTTTGAAGTCGTTTTTTGTTTTTGTTTTTGTTTTGCGGTACGCGGGCCTCTCACTGTCGTGGCCTCTCCCGTTGCGGAGCACAGGCTCCAGACGCGCAGGCTCAGCGGCCATGGCTCACGGGCCCAGCCGCTCCGCGGCACGTGGGATCCTCCCGGACCGGGGCACGAACCCGTGTCCCCTACATCGGCAGGTGGACTCTCAACCACTGCACCACCAGGGAAGCCCTGAAATCTTTTTTAATTGGCAAGGCTTATCTCGAGGATCCCAGGCTCATCTAGAGCTCAGAGGAAAAGCAGGTCTTTCATTTAGTCACTTGGATCCTAGAAACTGGGAAAAACTACACTTTTTCTGAAAGACTGCAAAACAGAGAGTAGGGAAGTCTGTTAAGCCAGGAAGCAGTCTCCTCATATTAAAACTCCAGGACACTTCCACCCCTTGGACAAGGGAACAAACTATGTGTGAGATTGTTACTCATGGAAAATGCAGGTTTAATTAAGATAATTTGTATATTATTAATAAAAAGGTGTAATATTTATGAGCTTGATTCTTGTCTGCTCCTTGTCTCTTGTTCTGTTTAATTAGCTGTGTGTAGGAGGTGCTGAATTGCAAGAGCCTCTTTATTTTACAGTGATATTCCCAGTACAGCTTGAGATGCATTTGAAATATAACAAGGAGAAAATTAAACTGTTCCTTTGGCCCTAATATAAAGGGAACTCTGTGGGCTCACACCTTCACTGAAATTGCTCCCGCCTTAGAATTACATTCTATCCCTGGTGGTTAAGATGAGAAAGAACTTGCCCCATGAGTAGAATATTTTCAGAATTACCATCAAAAAAAAATTCAATCCATTATTGAGTATTATGGAAATAGACAAGCACACACTTAAAAATCACCATATACATATACACAAATACATATACACGTATGCATATATATGTCACATACACACATATTCTTCAGAAGAAAAAAGAAAATTCAACTTTCAATATTTGTAAAGTTGATTAACAATAAAATCTTCACCTCCAAGCACCTTAAGCATGAACTCATGCAGAAGTAGACCATGGGAGTATAATCATAATAATAGTGAACACTTATTTGGCACTGTGTACCAGGCATTCTTCTATGAACTTTATACATATTGACTCATTTTAAACTCTCAACACCCCTATAAGATAAATACTATTATCACCAGTCTCATTTAACAGGGGAAACGAGACTTGAAGAGGCCAAGTAACTTGCTCAGATCACCAAGCTAGTTAAGAGTAGAGGTGGGGTTGGAACCTAAGATATTTGGCTCTAAATAGATCCCCTCTGGATTCTGTTAGCTATATGTCAGTTCCATCAGATATGTATAGTACATGTTTTGACATCCAGAGAAGTAGTTTTGCATAATATTAAAACCATTGCAGATGTGTAGGTCTTAGATTTCTATCATGAATTAATTTTGTTGATTCCTAGTCGGAGATATACTTCCTTCTTATAAGAAAAACATAATTAGAATAAGCAAGTAACCAAACTATCAAATAGCATTTTTAAGCATATTTTTGAATTCAAACACTGGAAAATCAAAGTTTCCTAAATTTTCACATGGTACTAAACATTAAAAGAAGATGGGGTGGGGCTAGGCACGGGGGGGATAATGATGTTTATTAGATATGTTTCCATTTTATTTTATTGACCTAAAATTGTTAAATAACACAGACACTGAGTTCAGCTACTTCTACATCTCAGTGTGGACCTGCAAAATGTAGTCCTCCCTCCTTGACCCCATCTCTATATCTCCTCCTCACATGTCGGGTATTTTCAGGACACAGTTGGGTCTGAGGTGTAGTGGCCCAGGCTTCTCAACTTCCCTTCCTTACGTCATTTCCTGCCCTCAAGAAGATGTATCAGTAGGTGTGCTCCCTTTGCACATATACTCCCCTCCACCACCTTTTCAAGCTCTGATTACGGTTCCTTCTGCCCAGTTATATCACCAGCATCCTCCTGCATAGAAAAAGCAGTGCCAATGTGACACCCTGGCTTCAGTTCAGTCTCTGGCAACTCAGCATACTATTTTCCCATTGGGTTATGCAATAGAAAATCACAGTATGAAATTTAAAGATTAAACGCTCTCATGTCAAATGAGATTAAACAATGCTCTCGAATGGGAATTTCACTGGATGGCGTGCCCAAATCCATATGACAAGCAGTGGCAACTGAACTTGGGACAAATTCAGAAGGAAGGTGAAACGAAAGACATTTTCAAAATAGAGCAATGCAGTAAGTCTAAGGTCTTTGGCAGTGTTTGGGGGGTAAACAATAGACTTCAGTCTGACAAGACTATGTTACATTATTTTGTTGAGTACTAAATAGGCATTGTTGTCAAACAGGGAGCGAGGGGTTCTTAAAACAAAGTACCTGTCTTTAAAGTGTTTGTGTTCCTTCTAATTGGGAGGAGAATACACATGTACAAATGATGAAATATGGCAAAATGGCATCACACAAACTGAACACATAAGTGCTAAGAATAAAGTGTTAATTAGAAGGACTTGAGGCTAACCAGGCTTCCAAAAAAGGTTGGGTTTTGAAATAAGTTTTGAAGATGGTGATGGAAGGCAACCAGCCAAGAAGAAGTGGAGAATTTCTACAGGTTATATAAGGAGCTGTTCAGAAACTTGAGCCAGTAAGATTGAAATTTTGATAGCTGGCTGTTATGTGAGATAATTATTTCAAAGCCCGCAAACAGGTTTTTTCGGTTTGTTTTATATTTTTAAAATTTAGCTGGAAGTGGAGGCATTATTCATAGTGGGTAGGGGAGGGGTTCTCTTTTGTCTTGGAAAAAATTCTTACTTAGAGCATTTTGATTATGTGAAAAGAAAGCCCAGCTTCAAGTCTGGAATGGAAAACATGAGACCATGAAGACTAAACTGCTCTCTATGATTCTGTCAAAGGTTGTCATCAATGTGGACTGCAGTGCCTCTCTGAGAGACAAAAGGACTTTTTTTAACTGTCTAGAGCCAGTGAAGACCTAATGGCCTGGACTCCAGGAAGGAGGGACACTGTCAAAGGCCGTGGTGTGTTAAACTGGTCCCTGCAATATGGTGGCAGGGATGGGCTTAGAGGAAGGTTGAAAGATTAAGACAACAATAAGGGACCTCTTCTGAGTGGCTTGACCAATGAACTCTAGTCATAGCTAGCATTCAAGTTCCTTTTCCTTTTTTGCAGTGTAATTCTCTTCTGTCATCCCCAAACCATTGGTAAAATTTTGTAAACTAGATAGCCTGGTCTTAGAAGGGCTTAGAAAATGAACTGTGTCCACACTGAGGAAATTCCCAGCAGTCATGAAACTTCCAGAGTCCACCCACAGAAAAACCTGGAACACTAAGCCAGACAGAGAGGAGGCACATGAGAGCCCATTAAAGGCTAGATTTCTTGCTAATTTGGGAGTGGAAAGGGGGCTTGTACGTTGTTATTAGGCATTAAATAACAGGAAATTCCTGGAGCCTGGAGATCTTGGGATATCTCAGGGTTAATCACGTGTGAGACCATAAAAGTTCAGGTCTGGGGTTTTATGAATTAAAAACCCAGAGATGCATCACTCACTGGAAACCCACAGGGACGAGCTACTTATAATTAGCTGTAAGTAGCTGTGAAACCCACAGTAAGTCAGGTAACTTCTCTGAGCCTCAATTCCATCACCTACAGAGTGAAGGAAATTAGACTGGATCAACTCTAAGATAAAAGTTCTGCAATTGTGTCTCCCCGCCCCCTCACCTTAATGTTTTATAAAATAGGAAACCTAAAAATAATAAATAAAAATAGAAATCAAAAGCTCAAGGAAAAAGAAAGCCATTGTAGTAAACAGCAATCACCCAGGTGATCAGTAGCTATATGCTATACTACTGTGCCTTGTTTTTCTTTTTTTTAACATCTTTATTGGAGTATAATTGCTTTACAATGGTGTGCTAGTTTCTGCTGTGTAACAAAGTGAATCAGCTATACATATACATATATCCCCATATCCCCTCCCTCTTGCGTCTCCCTCCCTCCCACCCTCCCTATCCCACCCCTCCAGGCGGTCACAAAGCACCGAGCTGATCTCCCTGTGCTATGCGGCTGCTCCCCACTAGCTATCTAGTTTACATTTGGTAGTGTATATAAGTCCATGCCACTCTCTCACTTCATCCCAGCTTACCCTTCCCCTCCGCATGTCCTCAAGTCCGTTCTCTACATCTGCGTCTTTATTTCTGTCCTGCCCCTAGGTTCTTCAGAACCTTTTTTTTTTTTAGATTCCATATATATGTGTTAGCATACGGTATTTGTTTTTCTCTTTCTGACTTACTTCACTCTGTATGACAGACTCTAAGTCCATCCATGTGCCTTGTTTTATTATGATTATTATAGATATATTATAACCCGCCTTCTTAGGAATTCACATTGCTTTAATGACTATCCCCTCTCCTCCACAGTAGTCTCTTTTTATCTTGATAGTACTTATCTCTTGCTTTATTTAATTACTGTCTGTCTTTCTGATTAAAATGTAATTGCTATGAGAGTTTGTTTTCTTTACTGATATATTTTCAGCATCTAACACAGTATCTGGCAAATGGTGGATACTCAATAAATATTTGACTAAATAAGTAAGTGAAATAAAGAGGAAATGAATGATACTCCCTGAGTATTCCCCTTTAGATCAGACATTGAAGTGGTTAAATTTTACATATTACAGTAGATAATAACCCAAAAGCAAGGTATTAAGATTGCCTAGCAATTCTTTCAGTTACCAACCATGAAAATACTAATTTTATCTGACAGATTTGTTTCCAATGAAAGTGTGTGATCAAATAAAGTATGGTGCCCCAGGCTCACACAAAATAGTTACTTTATGAATTACGATATTTTACAATTTCTGGTGAGATTTTTTTTTTAATTTGCATTTCTCTTTAATGATCCAAGACCTTGATAACATGGAAAATACCAGGAGAAAGTCACGCTGGATTGAGTAGGAACGAGGAACCAAGCTTAAAACCCATTAAGGCCACCTGGTCTCATAAGATTACATAGCCATCATCATCTCCATCAATAATTAATGGCAATGAAGCTCTTACTGTAATCAACGCACAACAGCATGAATTTAAAAGACAGAACAACAACTTTTTGCCCAAATAAAAAATAAACCCTGCACCCACAGAGAAAAGGACCAATATTTGGCTCCCTAAGCCTATTCCTAGGACCTAAGAGATTTCAAAGTTCCAGCTAAAACTCTCAAGCTACTGGCTCCTAATTCAACTTAAATTCTTTTGATGTCTACAAAACCATTTCATCTGATCAATAATATTGGTGAAGTTTACCCACCAAGGCACCAATTTCAGTAGTTAAAACTAAACTCAGCTCCTTCCAGCTTAAAAAATTTTAAGAGAGAAATGGGCCAGAGTTAGTGTCAGAAGAAACCCAAAGGGAGAGAAGAAAGTTGTATAAAGTCAGTAAATTTTCCAACGAGATGTAACACACATTGAGGTGAAGCCTAGAGTATGGGGACTTTATTATTTACAGAGATAATCTCAAAAAACTTCTAACATCAGCTCTGAAGCAGTGTAGAATACAACTGGGATAACAGAATACTCTGAATCACTAACTGAGCAGGTACTTGAGACAGCGTAACAGCTAGAGAGAGCTCTATTGCTGGTGTATACATTTTCATGAATTGGGCCCAAGGGTTACATAGCTAATTTACCAAAGACCTTTTTTTCACAGCTAAAATAGCACTTCATACCAGAAAGATTCCTTTTCCTAGCCACCAAATTTGTAAAGAGTATTTTGTTGAGATAAAAGCAGTAAAACTCACTATAAGAAGAAGAAATCAACTTGTATCCATATACAATTTGTTTTTTCATTCAAAAACAACGTCCCACTCAGCTCCATCTTATATGGACACCTTTCCATGAATTGCCTGTCTTTCACTCTCCATACACACACACACACACACACACACAGAGTGCTTTAGGACCAGCTAATACATGTTTAGGACTTGAACTTCCTAAAGACATAACTAACATGCTTTATATGTCCAGACAGACAGAATACTCACCCTTGTAATACATGGCAAGCACCGTTCTGCCATTCAGAGCCTTAGCTCTGTTCTATTTTTAGCTATTGACCTTGATATTTCTTTCCCATTTCTACTTCACTCTTTCAACTCCAGCATCTGGTATAATTTTGACTCTTCACAACAATGATTTCAGTTCTAATCTTAGTCTCATGTCACTTAGGACTCCACTTCTATTGCTTCAACTCTGTCCCCATGTCTTCCCATCAACACTAGGCCAACAAAAACTATCTGGATTTCTCATAAGTCCTATATTCTCCTTTCATCCAATAGACACATTTAAATCTATTTTGAAACTTAAAAATGGAGTCAAAAATTTTTTGGTTACTGGGAACCAGAAAATATAATAACTGAATTCACTGCATTGAAGACATAAAAATTGGTTAAGAATGGCTGCTCCTGAAAAATTATACAGCTATCCTAGCACTGCAGGTTGGTTTTTAGTATTTAATGGGCGCTTTTATTGTGCTTCATGAACCTATAGCGCTTTGAAGAAAATATTAATTGATCAATATACCATAAATTCTCTACTTGCTAGAGGTAGTCAGAGCTTATACTTGCTCTTTTACATTTCAACCAATGGTTTTCCTTGATGGCAATGTTTCTGATTATGAGATTTTTTTTAGAAAAACCATTAAAACTCTCTGATATAATCCACATACCAAAAAAGTATCCATGGAAACTGTTACCTAACTACCATGTTGGGCATGAAGTAATATCTCATTTTCATTCAAGTGTTGGTTGAGAACTACTATATATCAGGCCCTCAGATATGTACTGAATTTTCAACAATGACCAAGACACACTGTTCCCCTTAATGACTTTATAACCCAACAGAAGAGACAAATAATAAACAGCCAAAGACAATACAATGTGACATGATCAGGTGTTAAGATAGCACATAAGGGCTTTCCTGGTGGCGCAGTGGTTGAGAGTCCGCCTGCCGATGCAGGGGACACGGGTTCGCGCCCCGGTCCAGGAAGATCCCACATGCCGCGGAGCGGCTGTGCCCGTGAGCCATGGCCGCTGAGCCTGCGCGTCCGGAGCCTGTTGCTCCGCAACGGGAGAGGCCACAACAGTGAGAGGCCCGAGTACCGCAAAAAAAAAAAAAAAAAAAAAAGATAGCACATAAGTGGAACACCCCATAAGTAGGCCCAGGTCATGCTGGGTTCTAATTTACAGGGGTATCAGGTAGAAAATGAGGATTCTAGGAAATAAGGATTGGGACATATATTGGTTATCTGTTGATCTAACAAAACCCCACAAAGTTAGCAACTTAAAACAACATCCATTTATTATATCACAATTCTGCTGGTTACAAATCCAAGTTGAGCTTTACTGGTTCTCTGATTAGGGTCTCAAGAAACTGAAATCAAGGTGTGTTCAGGCTGGGAGGTTATCTGGTGGCTCTAGGGAAGAATTCACTTCCTTATTCAGGCTATTGGCTGAATTCATTTCCTTGCACTTGTAGGACTGAAGTCCCCAGTCCCTTACCAGCTGTGGGCCGGAAGCTGTTCTCAGCTCCTAAAGGCTGCCCACATTCCTTGGCACAAGTATCCTTCCATCCTCAAAGCCAACAATGCTGTGTCCAATGCCCTCTTGTGCTTCAAATCTCTCCCATCACCCTGTCTTCCACTTTGGCCTCATCTGCTACCAGCCAAAGAAAGCTCTTTGCTTTTAAGGGCTCATGAGATTACAATGGGCCTAGCAGATAATCCGGGACAATCTCCTTATTTTAAGACCAACTGTGCAATATAACATAACATAATCAGAGGAATCTTATCACATTCATGGGTTCTCGGGATGAGAACAGGGCATCTTTGGGAGACCATTTTAGAAATTCTGTCTACCACAGGACTCTAACCAAATTCACTCTTGAATTATACCAATTTATATATACAATGCACTTGGTATAAACTTTTCTATAATGAGGCCTTGATTTTCCTCAAGGATAATGTAGCTTGCGAAATCAGGGCTATATGGATAGTCATGAATCTTAGAACCAGAAGGGTCTTCAAAAGATTATCTTTGAAGCAAGTAAGAAACAGTTATCTTCATTTTATACTGAAGGTGCCTAAATCCACAGAGATGAAGTGAGACATGCTCAGTCCCACATGGCTCCAGGTAGCAGAAAGAGAGCAGACACTTTCTCGCTGTTCTTCACAGCATCAGCATGTTTACACGAGGCCTTGTTCTCTCAGATATTCCCCAGAGCTGTTGGAAATCCTCACAGGCATTTTGAATCGCTTAGCTGCTGAGCTACTCTATTCAGGTACAAACCAACATCTCTTGCAGCAGCCCAAAGATTCAGACTTTCCTCGTCTGAGAGTCTTTCCTGCTGACAGGCATTAAGGGTCCAGTCAGAAATCAAATATGTGCTTATATTTAGGTAAAATATAATGCTTGAAACCATGGGCTTTGCAGGAAGACTTGAGTGTCAATCAACCTTCTTTCAGGAAGTTTCTTAACCTCTCCTCTGTAAAATGGGTATGATATTAGTACCCATCTCACAGGGCTACTCCGATGAGTAACTGAGATAACACATAAACATTTTTCACTTACCACAGTGGCAAGGCAATTTTTTTTTTTTACTAGATCTCCACGTGGCTTTCTCATGACAGTAGTTGCATTAACAACTGCCCTCCCCTTATGGCCATTATGCTGCTACCTGATTAGAGGAAGCGGCCCTACTCTCTTTTTTCCTACTCCCTTGGCATCAGGCTAATTGAATAAAACTAAGAACCTGCAAATTAAGTCTCACACATGCTGCTATAGGAACATCACCTCCCCCATTCCTCTGCTTACAAGCAGGTAGGCCCTCTGACCTTCAGAGGAGCCTAACAGTGATAAGCGAAGACTCTGGGGCTAGACCAGGGTGACCAACTGTACCAGGAATGAGGGGTTTCTAAAGACGTGGGACTTTCAGTGCTAAAATCGAGATGCTCCCAGGAAAAATACGACAGCTGTTTACCCTAGGACAGACTGCCTTTGTGACCTTAGGCAAGTTACTAACCTTTCAGTGCCTCAGTTTCCACATCTGAATACAAAGATTATAGCAACCCCCCTGCATAAAGCTGTTTTTTTGTTTGTTTTGGAGAGTAAATGAGTTAATACATAAAGTGCTTAAGATCATGCCTGGTACGCAGTAAGTACTCAAAAAATGTTGGTTATCATTATGATTACTAACCACTGAAAGGAAATGTGAAGTAATTAACTAACACAAAAGGACATGGCAAAGAGCCCAGAGTCTTATGAGGTCCTTACAGCCGAAGAGTGGAGCACCTGGAAAGAGTTTTTTCCCTGCATCATCATGTCATAATCCTTCTCTGAGCGATAATGAAAACAAAGTAAAATAAGAATATTCTATTCCCTGAAGAAAGAATAATAAGAGAAATACAAGTGAAAACTACCCTGAGCTACCATTTCATTACCTACTAAACAAAAACAAACTAACAAAAGCAGAAATTTGGCAACACTCAGTTACTTAAGTTGCAGGGAATGGGCATTCTCATACTGTACCAGATGGAATGCAAAATGGTCAAGCTCCATGGAAGGCCATCTGGCAACATCTACCAAAATTACAGATGCATCTGAACTAAAATGCTGCTTCTGGGAATCTCTCCTATGATTCCTCTTATACACATATCACAGGATCTATGTACAAGACCATCCACCAAGAACTGTTTGTTATAGCAAAAAACTAGAAACAATCCATGTGTCCAAAAACAGGGGACTGGTTAAATGAACTATGGTACAGACATACCGTGGAATATGATATAGAAGTAAAAGAAAAATGAAGAAACTCTCTGTGTATTAATATGGAAAGATCTCCAAATATATTATTCAGTAACAAAAAAAACAAGACATAATTTATATAATATGCCATCTTTTATGGGGAGAAAAAGGAAATAAAAATGTACATATATACACATATATAAATACATAAATTCACATATGCTTCATATGCATAAAGAAATATTGGAAGAATAAGCAAGAGAATAATTTAAATGACTGCTTCTTTTGTGGGATCTTAGATTCCCGACCAGGGATTGAACCCCGGGCCCTTGGCAGTGAGAGCTCAGAATCCTAACCACTGGACTGCCAGGGAAATCCCTAAAATGACTACTTCTTAAGGGCAGAAAGAAATAGGGTAGATGGAAATGGCATGGGAACAAAATATCTCAATTTAGATCTTTTTATTTTATTTTTATTTTGGCCTCTCTAAATGTGAAAAATCAAGAGCTCTTTATCTATATCATCCACTTAAAAGATCAGTACCACTCACTTCTATGAAATGAGTCTCATTTGAGAAAACAGGAAGTTGTGTTGAAAACAACAATGTTGTACTCCGTCCACCCAAACAAATAAAGATTTCTGACATGTGACTTTGAGGACCACTCCCATCCTGCTAAACAGAAAGGAACCAAGGGGGCTGTTCTAGGGGTACTGATCTGCAGTCCCCTCTCATTCGTGAATACATCCGCCTCTCAACCCAGCAGTGTGGCCAGCATCTGAGAGGATAAAGGATGCTGTGTGTTTTCTTTTCTCAGCCAGGATGAGGTTTCATCATCCCATCTTTTTTTTTTTTGTATTTTTTTTTCATCCCATCATTTTACACTTGCACTTTAGGAGCTCTGTTCTGCTTTTTATGTTAATTGGAATCGGCTGCTTTGGGTTCTGACACAGGCATTTAGCACTAACAGTCAATTGCTCTTTCCTCAGCCATCTGGCAAAAGAGTTGAAACCAGCAATTTTCTGAGTCAGAATTAGACATCTGAAAAAGAATGTGCACATAGGCAAACCCTTCAGAAGTGTGGAATGAAAGAAAGGGGCAGGTAGTGGGATGCTATAAACCCCACTGTGGAGTGATGTGATTTCAAAGAGGGGAACCCAAAATGGCACTTTGATTTCCTGACACCATCAGCACTCTTCCCCCTGTGCAGGATGAAGCACTCTGGATTAGACAGTCTCCCTCCTTTACCTTCCATCCCGCCTGGCAGGAGCTCCCTCCCTCTGGCTCTGTTCCCTCCCCCTTCTAGATGGGTGTGCTCACTGAGACATTCTCATCTTTAGTTCACGACCGGTCCCTTTAACTTAAGTGGGATTTATGTAGCACCCTGGCTTCTGGGACAGCATCATCTCCTGGTCCTTCAAGCTCCATCGCCTTCACGTGCTCACTTTTCTCCATCTGCCCTTTAGCTGTGGATCTTCTCTCTGGACTTCCGTCCTCCACTCATCTTACTGCGTACACTTACTCTCTTGTCTGCAGGTTTGGGGCATTCACAGACCTAAATATCCCCATGAAAATAGCGCTGGTTTAGCTCTTAAAGGGAAACTCATATTAGACCCTTTCTGATCCTGGTTACTTTTTTATATGAGCCCATTCCGAAATTCATGAGGAAACACCACGCTCTCTTCACACAAAAGGCAGCAGTCAATATATTTCCGCCTGTCATTCTCTGTCTGGTAAAGGGTTAGGGGTCTCCAAAACCTGAGGAGGATGCCCACCACTACCACCACCAGTGTCGAAGGCTCAAAAGCTACACAAGTAAACCTTAAGTATTAGTAAGGTAAAAATGTCATTTCCAGATGGATGGCTATGCCACCCCTAAATTATCCACACACTGGTGACGCCCATTATGACCCCATTTTGGCCCACATATCCTCTGCCTAGCAAATGCACACCAAATATACAAGTTAACCCCATCAGGCTAATAAGGGAGCTGCAGCTCTGTTCAGTATACCTGCCCTTGCATCTCTCCCAGAGAGGAAATATGTGCTGGTTCCAAGCATCTTCCAGCTGCCTGAATCCCCTTTCTTCCCTTCAACTCTGGGCCTCATATCTATGTGGCCAGGAAGGAAGGAAGAGAGTCAGGACATATGAACACTGTGTAGCGCAGGATTCAGATAGTGTGGTCCTTCTGCCCACATGCACCTGCCCTGAGTATGCTGTTTCTTCCAATCGTTTCTCACTCTTGTTTTAAATTGATTCAATGAGCTACATGACTCCAACATATTAATTCAGTCTATAAGCCTTTCTGTTCCATACCTTCTGTAATGACTTGTCTGGAATGGTACTTGGAGGCTACCATACATCAAAGGAATTTCCCACAAGACAACATTTTGCTGGCTGGTCTCACTTTTTTTCTGTGAACTGTCTCTTCATCTCTATTTCATGATATGATTATAAGTTATTCTTCCTTTTTTTCCCAATTTTCAGATTTTCCTGTAATAATTCTGTAATCTGGTAAGTAATTATGCTTTTCAAAGGGGTAAAGTGATCCGCTGCTCCCTACTGAAGCCCAGGCGCTAAGTTTTATTAGGCAATAACCGGACTAGTCCCCAGTGGGGTAACGGAGTGGATGGGACAGTGGGCAATTCTACATATGTTGGCTTCTCTTCTCTGTCAGACACTGTCCACTTCTCTCTCTGTCCCCTCACTCCCCACCCTAGTCAGGTGTTTATGACTTATGTGCAGACCCCAGAGTAGCCTAAAGCATACGACTGGCTCAAGGCTGGGTTCCTGGTGCTAGTGTGTCTATTGGAATTCAGGTGAAAATAGTGGGGGGAGGGGAGCTGTGGGAGACGGCTTCAGGAAGACTGACTAGCCACTTGGAAAGGTATTCCCAGCCTCTGGTGCTGGAGACAGACTGCAACGTGTGTCACTCTGGACCCCTTTTAAACCTTCCATGCAGATCATCTTCTATCTATTGACATATTTTCTCCAAACCAAGCACAATGTAGTTACTGAAATGCCAACTTC
Organism: Delphinapterus leucas; assembly: GCF_059928025.1. NCBI lineage: Eukaryota > Metazoa > Chordata > Mammalia > Artiodactyla > Monodontidae > Delphinapterus > Delphinapterus leucas. The sequence continues at coordinate 60,345,148 of NC_143139.1, forward strand.
TTCCAAAGCCATCACACACAGTTGTGCCTCCCTGACATTACAGACCCAGTTCAACTTGATTGGATTTGGAGTGTTCCTGGTCTCATGGTCATTGTACAGGTCATTATACAGAATCCCACTTCTCTGGCATTTCCTGTTTTCATTTTCAAAATGGAACTGTAATTTCAGAGAATTCAAAATGGCAGCCCATACCATGTCAACGTGAAATAATTAAGAAATTTCATATTTTTAAAAACCCAGATTTATAGCCTCTCTTGAAAAATGGGAGCTCTGGATCTGTAATCTCCCATGGCAACAATAGGCTGACCTCTTGAGACAGGCCATGTGCTCTCCAGTTTTGCACAGACCCCACCCCCTCTCCACTAATCCACTCATTTACGTTTCCTGGGTGACTCTCCTGGGATGCACCACAGCATTAGTCTTCCTGGTGACTGCCCACGTTTTACCAAGGTGATGTCAACCTGTCATCCGTTCTCCTTGTCTAATCTGCAGGCTTCATGAGGCCCAGTTCTCTTGCCCATGTTCCTGCTGAGTGTGGTCTGACCTTGGCCAGTCTTCTAGTCGCTCTTTCCTTAAACCACTAAGCTGACCTGATATCAAGAACTACCAGAAGCCCAGGGGTCCTCTCCTAGTGTCCTGATGTTCACTTTCAGCATTTCAACATAGGGGTCATCACACTAACCTAGCAAATATTATCAGAACCCCAGAAGCTTCTTTAAAAATTAGTCAAGTGCTTCAGAAGCCTCATGCTAAATCCCTCAGGCCTGTGACCTATCCATTCAGTTGGCATCAAATGCCTTGTGAGATTAAACAAAGGCCTGAGAGATAATGAGATGAAATGGCTTGACCTTCAGATGTGAGATCTCTCCTTTCCTTCTAAGCCTGTCGCTGGTTCAGATTATTTTTATCATTTTTCAAAGCAGCAACGTTTATTTCCTCTGCTTCAGTGAGCTGTGCAGATGCAAGGTCTAGAAGGAATATTTAGTGGTCGCCATGGTAACCATTAGTCATATGAAGTTATAACTAGTGTGCTGATTCCTCTCTTCACAGCTGTAAAAAGAAAGCATGCTCCAAAACGCAGGCTTGCTGGGGCTCTGAAGAATTTAATTCTGTAATGCACCCAGCTCCTCTAGTAATTTATCTTGATCTGCGAGTTTAATTCACACTTTAAAGATTTTAGGCAGGGAAGGTTTGAGAGAACTTGAAAGCCAGAAAAGAACTTAGAGATAATTTAGCCTCAGTCTCTCATTCTACACATAAGGAAACTGAGGACTGGAAAGGAGAAGGGACTTAGGTTTACACAGTAAGTCAATTAGTCATCAAAAGATGTATAATTACTGAGTACCAGGGCCAGGGCTCCTCCTTCCCTGACTATGTCTCTTGTCCTAAATAATCAGCAAGGATAAGTAACATAAAGATTTAGGATGGACAAAGATTAGCCAAGTTCAGTGCAAGGCAGGGAAATCTGATCCTACACAGAGAGGCTGGATCTTTGAAATGGAGCTTAAATCAAAAACTACAAATCGTCTCTAAGACCATAATAGCCTTGGAGTGTCAACTGAGCTTTATGATTGGTTAAGTCCAGATGGTACAAACAGTCACTATTTGAAAACAAGGCTATTTGTCTGCTGGTTCTGACCAGTTTTCTGAAAAGTGTGTGTCCCACAAGTGCTGTACCTTCTTCTGGCATCCGGACCTCTCACTAGCTCTCAAATTCTACTCTCCTGACTCAGTGTTCAATTGATCATCACTTCATGAAGCCTAGGCATATGGCTCTCATACTCTTGCTTTGCAACTGATTGAATGTAAAAGTAATATTGTACATAGAACATTTTAGACAAGGGTCAAGAAGTGCCCAAATGTCTTTACACTTTCTAATTCAAGGAAGGTTTTCTAACCCTTTCACAGATTCACCATTTAATTAGTTTTTGCCTGAATTGCCTCAACATTAGATGACCTACACAAATGCTTCCTTGCAGATCTTGTTTCTAAGTACCATTCCTTGCTAAAAGGAACCAGAGCTTAGAGGAAGGAGGGCTGAAGCAAAGAAATAAAAGAAGGGTTTAGAATATCTTGCTATACTAAAAAGTAAGGAAGTACTCAAAAGAATGATGGGAGATGTTATGGATTGAATGTTTGTGTCCCCTCAAAAATCATACGTTGAAGCCCAAACCCCCAATGTAACTGTATTTGGAGACAGGGCCTATGAGGATAAATGAAGTCACGAAGATGCAACCCTCATCCAATAGGGCTGGTGACCTTATAAGAAGAGGAGGAGACACTACACCTCTCTCTCTCCACCATGTGAGGATTCAGAGAGAAGGTGGCCATCTGCAAGCCAAGAAGAAACTCTCACCAGGAACTAAATTGGCCAGCACCTTGATCCTGGACTTCCCAGCCTCCAGAACTGTGAGAAATAAGTTCCTGATCTTTAAGCCATCTAGTCTGTAGTACTTTTTTATGGCAGCCCAAACTAATATAGGAGGTATGTCAAAGACTCAGGAGCCAGCTTTAAGGGCACCCACTGGCCAAATCTGGGACAATTTGAGCTTCAAAATGAATGAATTGACAGTACTGGATTACAATTCATTTAACAAAAATAAGACTCCGTTAATTCAAGTAAATAGGATGGAAGGTGCTTTCTACCCAAACATCTGGACTGTGCACTTCAAAAATGCAATGTCATAAAAGACAGAGCTGAGGAGTTGCTTCAATTGAAGGAGATTAAAATGCAATCTGAGATCCTGGATTGGATCCTGGTTCAGAGAGAAAATAAACTGCTATAAAAGCATTATTAGGACAATTGTTGAAATTTGAATATTGTTTAATAGTATATTAAATAATAGCGTTGTATCAATGTTAAGTTACCTGAATTTGATGATGGTACTATGAGTCTATAAGGGATAAACGGGTATGATGTCTGAAACTAACTCTAAAATAGTAGAAAAATAAAGGTACACACACACACACACACACACACACACACACACACCCCACACCACACACGGAGACAGAGAAAGCAAGTAAAAGAAGCAAAAATGTTAAAACAGGTAAATCCAGGTGGGTTTAGAGAGTTAGTTCATTGTACTATTTTTAAAACTTCTGTTAAGTTTGAAATGATTTCAAAATAAAAGTAAAATTTAAAAATTCTTCAATTTCAAGGGATCCATGCAGGTAGTAGGTAGACATAAACAAGACAAGCTCAAACTGAAAATTCACAAGTAAATAATTCTTTAACTACATTATGAAGCTCTAGCCAAAGGAAGATACATTGATTCACTCTTATGAACACATTTATTTAGCGATACTAATAATAGCTAATGTTTGTGAACACTTTATGTGTTTATATGCTTTCCATATTGGGGCAGATTGCATTTTCTAAATATGGCCACATGGACATATATTCTGTCCTACATGCTCTTCTTAAAATGTGATATTAACATTCTCCATCAAGAGGTGTATTTTCCTTATTCTTGAACCTATGCAGACCTTTAGCTGCCTTGACCACTACAATACCATGGAAGAGATGCTCCGTGACCTCTAAGGTGAGGTCATAAAAGGTATCGAAACTTTTACCTTGTCTCTTGGATTGCTCGCTTAGAGGATAAGAAACAGTTATGCATAAAATGCAGTAGAAGCACACTTATGAGAAAAGAATCTGAGTAGAGCTTCACTACGAGATTCCTGAGAACCCTTATTTGCCACCTCGACTAGCAAGGAAGCTGCCACAGGCTTACACGACTCTGCTGAACAAGCAGACGCCTGCCTGACCTTTCCCCAGATAATAACTATAATATGTAATTGTGTTTTAAGAAAACTTAGTCACATGGCTTGATAATTGTGATATTATGATATAATAAGAAATATATATTTGGTCTTTTTTCCCAAGTTCCTGACACAGAGCTTTTAAAACCCTTGGAATTTCCTGAGTGATGGGGGCTGATACAAGTATCTTCTGTTATAATATTTGGTCTCTGTTTCTGGTTCCTGACACAGAGTTCCTAAAACCTTAGGAATTCCCTGAATAATAAGAGTGCCTTTAGTATACTAATGAGATGACTCTTGGCTGAGGGGTTCCTAGAAAGGAAGGATGGGGACTGGTTACCAGAAAGACCAACTTTTTGTTGTTTTTTTTTTGCGGTACGCGGGCCTTTCACTGCTGTGGCCTCTCCCATTGTGGAGCACAGGCTCCGGACGCGCAGGCTCAGCGGCCATGGCTCACGGGCCCAGCCGCTCTGCGGCACGTGGGATCTTCCCAGACCGGGGCACGAACCCACGTCCCCTGCATCGGCAGGCGGACTCTCAACCACTGCGCCACCAGGGAAGCCCAAGAAAGACCAACTTTTGATTAGAAGCTTGAACTTTCAGTCTCACCCCCAGACCTCTGGGGAGGGAAGAGGAGCTGGAGATTGAATTCACCACCGCACCACCAGGGAAGTCCCAAAACCCACATTTTTTGTCAGAAGTGTCATGCAGTAAAATCAGTTCACGATAATGCAATGGGTTAACACACTAGACATTCCTATCTAAGAATTTAAACTCAAACATTTTGCAAACAACACATAAAACAATATGATGCACTCCACCCCGCTTCCTGATATTGACACGAAGATAATGAACTGATTCGGCGCACATTGTTATATGCAGTAAAACCCACCCTGATGTTTCCAGCAGTCCCCTCCTTTTATACCTTTGTCACCACTGCGGTTGCAATCAGCATGTAATAAATAACAACAACAGCTTTTCTCTCCAGTGCCTCATTTCCTTCTGCTTTCTAAATAATTTCAATTCTCTAAGACACGGCAGTTCTACGTTCTTCAAAACAGCACGTTAAAGACCCACACAAACCATCCGCTTCCCCAAGCATCCTTAACATTCAGAATTAAAGCACTTAGAACTTAAATACATGACTCTGGACCCTTAATAGTCTGATGTCACCTTGTGGAGCTTGTAAGTTCTTTGTTAAGGGCCTAGACATGCCATTGAAACACCCTTCCAGGAGTTCCCTGGTGGCACAGTCGTTAAGAATCTGCCTGCCAATGCAGGGGACACGGGTTCGATCCCTGGTTGGGGAAGATCCCACATGCTGTGGAGCAACTAAGCCCGTGCACCACAACTACTGAGCCTGCACTCTAGAGCCCGCGGGCCACAACTACTGAGCCCGCGTGCCTAGAGCCCGTGCTCCGCAACTAGAGAAGCCACCACAATGAGAAGCCCACGCAACGCAACGAAGAGTAGCCCCTGCTTGCCGCAACTAGAGAAAGCCTGTGCGCAGCAATGAAGTCCCAACGCAGCCAAAAATAAATAAATTTAATAAATTAAAAAAAAAAAAAGAAACACCACTCCCGCCCTGTGCACCTTATACAACTTTAAGAACAGAGTGTCATATTGAGATACTTGATTTACCAAATGATACTAAAATACTATTCTCTTCTATAATCCTATTTATGTTGATAACTTTTCTTTAACCCCGTACAAGAAACAGTTGAAGGAAAATGTAAGTTTCCTACACCCTAGGAAAAGAACTGGCCGGGTGAATGATGTATTACAGGTGGATGTCCCTGTCTCCTTGCTGACTCAGAGCTAACCTGTCACTTTATGGTCACTGGACAGGCACCAGCCGCCAAAGGAGCACAGGACTGACATCCTTTACCAAGAATGTAGACAGCACCAGACACGCATATGAGCATAAAGGCTGGAATCAGGCAGAACGAGTTCAAAGCCCAGCTTTTCCTTGGGCGTGGGACCTTGGGTGATTTAACTTCTATAAACCTTAGTTTCGGTGTCTTCAAAATGGGGATATTAATCCACTTTCCTCATAGGGATGCAGAGAGAATTAAATTAAACATGTAAAGTGTTTAGCACACTTACCTAAAAAGAGCTGGAGAAGCATTGGTGGTGGTTCTCCAAAGGAAGGTAACCCTCTGCATGTTTGGGAGATGAAGAAAGGAAGATGTTTGTTCGTTGTCCTATGGTCTCATCCTGCAGGTGAGAAGCATTTCTTTTGCTGATTTTCTGGCATATCTGAAAAAGTACAACCATACACAAAGCATGAACACTCAAGTCACAGGGGAAAGCAGCTCTTGCCACTTCCTTTCTTTCAGCTGCTTTCTCTCTCCCTCAGCTCAACTCACTTCCAGATAAATTCTGTATTGATTTCTCTCCTCTCTCCTTTAATGGTCGTAACCCTTGGGAGAAATGCCCTCATTTGGTTTTCTTAGACGACTGTCCATAAACTCTTTAATTCAGCCAGTGTAAAAAATTTAATCAGACAAGCTATCTTTTTCAAACCAGGAAACAGTTCCAGCGCTGATGTTTCTCTCTGGGGCCATTCAGACATGAAAGTTATTGAGCACAAGGCACTACTGTCAGCCTAACAGAGGGTAACAGCTTGAACTCACCAAGGACTCAATGAATTGTAGCATCTCCTAAAAAAATAAAAATAAAATCCTATAACTAAAGGTAACAGCCGTATCTCCTAGAAAAAAAACAGATGCTCAATCTTTAGAGACTTGTGTTGGAATACAACCTACAGTGCGTGGTGTGGAAGTGACTCATGTGTCTACTTGGACAAATCACTTAACCTCGGGGCTAACCAGATCAACGTCCTTGTCATTTGAGAGAAAAGAGATTAAAGATGGGTGTTCAGATCCTGGATGAAAACGTGGCTCTGTATTCGGTCCCCAGCTAATGGCTTTCCATCTTACCTCCAAATCACCTTTGGAATAACAGGGAATGTTAGCTGGGGAGCGAGACATTCCAAAAGGATTAAGAAGAGAGAACAAGGCGACACAATTTTGATCACTCCCAAATGACAGGCTTTTGTGTCAGGGCCTGGGCTTGAATTCTATGCAAAGACCTGATAACTAAATAACTTCAGATAATTACTGGATGAGTCATCCACACCAAATCCCTGCACTCTAATGATTCATTTTGAAAAGCTCCTAAACAAGCACCAACTCAGGGATCTTCCATTCCGATTCTCTTGCATTGAGAAAAGAATATGTTCTAGAGTTGCTAACCACTGGGCAGCGCGTGGGGTGAGGTCATGTTTGGAAGCAGAAGATGAACCAATAGCAAGGATTCATGGGGCTTTGGAAAAGCAAGTTTGAACGGTGTGCTCCAATCAAAACCAGGAAAACATGTGGTTGTCTCTTACCCTTATGTTTTTGGCTGCCCTGTAGAACAGCTGCATCTTATTGCCTTACTGGCTACCCCAGGCCAATGATGGTTTTGAAGTCCCAGTCTCAATACTCCCTCCAATTAGAAAGAAAAAGGAAGGGGAGAGACCAGCACTAAGGGAGAACTATGAATTGCTGTCTTTTTTAAAAGCCTGTAACCCTGCCCTTTTACTGCTCAGTCTTATACCTGGCATGATCATTTTTATAAGATATTGCTTCACTGGAATTTCAGCAAAGCAGTTCCAGCCTTCTCCATAATCCTGGCAAGAGAGAGTAAGGTGGGGAAAGACAAGAATCTCCAGCGGTGATAGGCAACCCTAATCTTCAGGATTCAAGTGATTCAGCCTGAGAGTTACAGTCAGTGAAAGCTAAGAAAGCAGCTCCATGTTGCTGCTTCTCAAATGTGCCTGGAGATTAACATTAGTAGTTGAAAAGCAACACACATTTTCCTACTGACTTTCTTTTATTCAACAAAGTAGGTATTTTCAATTGCTGATACCCACACCCCACTATCGGACTCATTAAAACTATTGCCATTTTGAATAAAGGAAAAAAGTTAATCTGTAAAAAATTTTATTTTTTGATACAAGCAAAGTAGGGTAGTTTTGTAATGGTTTATAGAATTTACTGCCTTGTATATGTATTGAGCCAAAGTCATGAAAGCTCTATGTATTGGATGCCTGGTGTCATGTAGACATTTTGTCAAATCTCCAGGCTGACAGCATGAAAATAACCTTTTTTTTAACCTCAGCAGCTGACTACTTAAGATCAAGTCCCAAAGAGTGAGTAGGAAGGGCACAGAATCAGTTCATTCCTCTAAGCTTAAACCACATGTGAGATTAAGGGGTGATCTCATTTGGGGAATCAAGCAAGGTGCAGCCCCATAACCATCCCATAAAGGCACAGTGAGTGTCAATCACCAAATGCGGGTGGTCTGGATTCTCTGTTAAAGCCAGCTACTAAAGGAAACAAGACCTCATGGCAACCCCTACTCCATGTCTAGAACTGGGGAAGACAGGAACGGGAACATATCCCAGTCAGATTGTCTGCGGTTGTTTAAAGAGATTCCCACCGGACATCAAACCCTGAATCATAAGAGAGAAAAGTCAGGTGCCTAGATGATCCAGGTAGAAAGGAACCTGGCTTCTTCACATTCTTGGACAGAACAGAGTAACTTCTTGTGGTAGTCTTGGGCCAAGTGTGATCATGAAATTCCACATCCCTCTAGCACTTTACTTTTCTAGGTACCTAGTTCTACCTGGGCCTGGAAGAGACGCAGAAAAACATGTAAGCACCTGAGGGTACATCTGGGACTACTAGGATTGGCTACAGCTAATGAGCAACCATTCCAGCTAGACCTCACTGGGACTGGAGAGATACACTGGTTTCAACACAATCAGGTTATGGCTCCAGCCAAAGATGCTGAGGTGAGAGATAAACAGGAATACCAGGGGGAACAGGAAAGCTCAGAGGAGAATGAGGCACAAAGCTGGATGTATCAACCTCTCAAGAATGGCACCCGACAGCATGGCACGGAGTATGGCAGGCCTGATTAAGGCACACACTGAAGGAAAGAACAAGGGTGAAGCAGACGTGAAGATGAAAGCAAGACTCTCTCCAGGCTTCCTAAATCTACTGCACTAGAGCTGTGAGTGCTTATGACCATAATCTAGGTTGATTCCAAACTGGTTTGGGTTGAGTTGGTGAGTGAAGGACGATGAGTTCAGCTGGAAATACCAAGAAAGTGGAGCAAGAGTCTCTTTTAGTTTAAATATGATAATGTAGAATTCAAAGGCAGATTTGTAAAATCTATCTTTTTTTTTAAGCACTTACCAGACATTCTGCAAAGCGCATGACTTTATTCAATTATCCAACCATCCCACCAGACAGATATTAAGACACTTTACAGACAAGGCAATGAAGCTCAAAAAGGTTAAGAAATTTCTCCTCTCCACATCAAAAAAAAAGAAAAAAACAAAAAGCCCTGTCTCTGTCTCCAAAGTCTGCCCCATTGCATGACACTAGTTTGCCTCATCAAGATATGGCCTCCAGTTCTAATGTTTCTATAATCCGGCCATGTAGTGTCAAAAAAGGCATTAAACTTCTTGAGGCTCCGGTTTATTCATTTATACTGTAAAGGGATGGAACTCCATGATCTCCATGATCTTCTCTATAACTTCCTTTCAGAGCTGTGACTCCACAAGATGATAGGAGAAATACAGCAATGCTTCAGGCTCGGGATGGGAAAGAGCGTTAACTACTGAAGGACTGCGGATTATTAAAAATCACTCCCCCCGGGCATTATGGAGCTTGTCATGTACCACGATTAAGTGAATGGAGGGGGTTTGCATGTCCAGCAAATCCCTACCTGGTCTGCAATAAAATGTCCATCCCAGAGGGGAAGTGAAATTGCCTGGTTTATGAATGGCCAGAAGTGGCATTCCTCTCATGTTTTTACAGAGGGCCCTGGTGTTATAAATAAGGAGCCCCGTGGGTAGCCTCTGCTCTCTGCTAACTAAATGAATTCTGATGTGCTTGGATCAGGAGAAATGTGATTGTATGATATTTCTGACTTTTAGTGTTCCTATTCTTCCCTTGATATTTCAAATCAACCACCGCTTCCCTCAGCTCAGCTTTGATGATCTAATTTGAGCCTAATTGCTGAGCTCCCTGTGAGAAACCACCCAAGTGCTCTGAGTACAATTCTCCTTGCCTAGGAAATCAGCTTGCATAGGCATATCTCTCTTTATGCCCCTGAAAACTGAATAAGATGAAAAGAGTTTACAGTTCTTGCATAAGGGGCTTGAGACTGACCCAAGAATATTACCTGATAGTTGGGATTACAATATGTCATGGCAACAATAGAACATTTTGAAATTTTCTTCTTAAATTCTAAATAATTTTCCTAGGATAATCTAATACATCTTCCCAATACACTGGGAAGAACATTGGGTTTAGAGTCAAAGAGACCTGAAGCCACATCTGAGCTCTGCAATTTACTAGACTTTGACCTTTGACATCACACTGAACTTCAATTTCCTTATCTGTCAAGTTCATCATTAATAGTCATTTTACAGAATTGTTGTGAAGTTGTGAGTTTGTGTTAAACCTCTGTATGATTCTGGCATGATGTTCTGAATAAAAGTAACAGCGGCCATTTATTAAACACCTGCTATATGCCAGGCTCTGGACTGAGAACTTCATGCACATCAACTATAGAGGTCACAACAACCCTGCAAGGTGAGTCCTGTGTCATTAATTGTGTCTCACTGAAGAGAAGACTGAGGCATAAGAAGGCAGAACAATTGACACAAGGTCCTCCTGCCAGGTAAGCCACAACCCTGGGATGGTCACTGCATCTTGTTGTTTTCACATGCCAACAGAATAGATGGGAATCATAGATGTATAATTTGAAATCTTCGCTCTTCTGGAAACAGTGAACTCAATTCAGAGAAAAAGTCTCATAAATGAAGCAAGAAAATGTTTCTAATGATATACTTGAGGAAAGGAAGGCATAAAACTGCCCGTCATATACTCAATATTGTGACCTTGGATGGGTCCAAGGGTTACTTTGGCAGTTTGCAGGGAGATGGTTAAAGGGATAGAAAGATGCACAATCATGGGACACAGGGATTCCACAGGGAATCGCCACGGGGGTTCAGGTGGAGCCCTGTGGTTGCCCACATTTCCCTGGACCAATGCTTTCTACATGGGCCTTATCACAGGTCAAGTGGACTGTCCTTGCCTTTGTAGGAAGCATGGGAACTACAACCCATGAGACAATCTCTAAAGACAACTCAGTCATCAGGAAGGAAAAATACATTATACACTGATATTTGAAATGAATGCTGTTACACTCCCCTGAGCTGAAAGAGGTGTTAAGCAGGCAAGTTCACAGATTGCTTCCAGTACCATTTGGAACATCAGTTTCAAACTAAAACAACCTCACATTACAATTCCCTTTGGAAGCTTGAGGTCAGTACCATGCCTCACATCCCTGACATCTTCAATCACTGTCCCAAAGATAAGCCCCTCCAGTCAGCAATCCTGCCCTTAACCCTTAATACCAGACCAACACTTGGATCAGGGAGAACCAAATGCCCACATCTCCTGTTCACTCCCAAATCTTTCTGCTGTCTCTTCTAGAACCCCATTTCCTGATCATCAAAGTCCAGTGCATTTTCATCCTCCGAAAGTGAATCTTTCACCACATCTTTGCTGAACCCAAGCCTGGTCCTCCCCATGGGTACTCTTCTCTTCCACAGTCCTCACTAGGGGTGGCTTTTGGTCTCTCAAGCCTCACTTGACACGAGACTTAGAGGTGCGCCAGCATTCTCTTCAGGCTTGTGTCTTCTAGTTATACAATCCTAAATGCCTTTTTCTTATCGTCATCAACCAACCCCCTCACATTCATCCCCAAACCTGAAACAGTAGCTGATTCATATTCTCCTCTCCACCCCTAGCTTTACCATCGCCCCTGGTGGTTTCACAGTCTATGTGCAGGCCCCTTAAAATGCCTTTACTCCCAATTCCTAAGCTTTCTCAATTCAATAACCTTCGATTCTACTCTAATTCTCTCACCTGCCTGTATAACCACACCTGGAAACTTGTCCCACAGAATTGCTTCACTGATGAAAACTTAATCACCAATATTCTGCAGCCTGACCACACAACCTACTTAAACTTCCTGCTCTGTCAATTCCTTTAAACTTGTTTTTCAACTTCATAAAAAAGAATGCTAGTCCTTTGACCCGCTTCCCCATGCACCCATTTTCTCTGATCAGTAAGCTTCTTTCTGTCTTCACTTCCCTTCAGCCTAAATAAGCTCTTCAAACACTCTCTTATCAATAACTTTGATTTTCTCATTCCATTGCGCTTCCTCTAAAATCCTCAGCTTGAACCTGTACTCAAGCATCCAGGCAAGGCAGAATAAAAACTGTACAGCATGCTTCTACAAATCCATGACCTTCATCCTTAGCTACTGCCTCAATATGTTTCTAGATAGTTCTCTCTCACTATCATTCCCCACAAAGATTGCTTCCACTCTCTACCACACTCAGTTACCTATCCTCTTATCCCCAGGGGACACCCTTACCTCTGTCTTCACCAAGGACACAGAGGGATCATGTAGGAATTACCTCACCTTCCAATCCTCTCCTCACTCCACTCACACAACCATTTCTTCATCAGCACCTTCCCTTACCTCCTTTCTACCCAGTCCAGAGACTATATCTCAAACTCTTATCTCAAACTAATTCTCTAGCTCACATCCTCTTAACCCTTTTTTGCTACATTTCTACAACACATGTGTCAAAGAAGAACCTGAAAAAGAAATGATAAAGTATTTTGAACTAAATGAAAATGAAAACAGAGCATATCAACATTTGTGGAGTTCTACTAAAGCATTACTTGGGGGAAAATGTACAACATTAATCTTCTATATAAGAAAAGAAGATCTCAAATCAATGACCTTAACTTTCACCTTAAGAAACTTCATATATCTTAAGAAACTAGATATATGAAGTGAAAAATACACCCAAAGTAAGCAGAAGAAAGAAAATAATAAAGATCAGAAAGGAAATCAGTGAAATAGAAAACAAAGAAAATCAATGAAATAAAAACTTGGCTCTTGAGAAGAACAATGAAATTGATAAACCTCTACACAGACTGGAGAAGGAGAAGAACATCAACAACAACAGAGAGAGAGAGAAGACATAAATTGCCAATCTCAGGAATAAGAGATGTGACATCATTACAGATTCTACTGATTTTTTAAAGGAGTTAATATGTTATCAAGAACTTTATATCAGGGCTTCCCTGGTGGCGCAGTGGTTGACAGTCCGCCTGCCGATGCAGGGGACACGGGTTCATGCCCCGGTCCGGGAAGATCCCACACGTCGCGGAGCAGCTGGGCCCGTGAGCCATGGCCGCTGAGCCTGCGTGTCCGGAGCCTGTGCTCCGCAACAGGAGAGGCCACAACAGTGAGAGGCCTGCGAACCACAAAAAAAAAAAAAACAAAAAAAAAACTGTATATCAGTAATTTTGACAACTTAAACAAAATGGGAAGAGCCCTTGAAGATAAAACCTACCAAAGCTCACTTAAAGAAACAGATAACCTGTATAGCCATATATCTACTAAAGAAATTGAAGTGTTGTTCAAAATCTTCCCACAAAGAAAGCTCCAGGCCCAGATGGCTTCACTGGTGAATTCTTCCAAACATGTAAGGAAGAAATAATACCATTTTATGCAAACTCTTCCAGAAAATTGAAAAGAAAGGAATACTTACCAATTTGTTCTATGAAGCGAGAATTACCATAATACCAAAACCAGACAAAGACATTACAAGAAATGGAAAACTACAGTGCAGTATTTCTCATGAATATAGATAGTTTCTGTTTTAAAAGCAAAAATTTGGCCATATGTTTAATTTACTGCTGTCATTTTTACTCTCTCATGCCAACTGGACCGGTATCACACATTTTCTATAAACAGATACATTGAATATTTTATGATTTCTGTGGCTGTGACAGTTTTACTCTTACCCAACTCAACCGAGCTCTGGGTGCTTTTTGTTAAGCACCAAACTTAGAAGGAAAAGGAAAAACCAGAGAAATAGAGTTAACTTCCCTAAATCCTCACCCCTTAATTTTTAATTATTCTCATAAATAAAAATACAAAAATGTCTAACAGTTTATCCTGTGTTATGACATGACAAACATGGATTGTGTGTAGATTCTTTTGATTATATTCCTGGCTTTAGCAAATTCCACAAATATCATATGCAGAGCAGAATGTTCCTTTATTAAAAAGACATAATCTTTCTTTAGAACATTTAGTAATCTTTGAATTGACTCATGAGCTTTTGTTGTTCCTTGGTACACTTAAATCTCTTCATCCAAAAAAAGATCAGTAAAAGCTGTCATTAATTGCATGATTATTAAGTAATCTGTTAAGCATCTTAGTTATTCTTATAACAACCACATGAGGTTTTATTTTCATCTTTATAGAAGAGGAAATGAGTTTAGAGAAATCAAATACTTGTCTAATTTCACACAGCTATTAATTGGTAGTGCTGAACTTGAACTGAAGCCTATCTAATTTCAGAGCTGAAATTTGAGTTTTTAATAACAATGCATATTTTGCCTCCTCAAATGTACCTATCTTACATACAAGAGAGTTTTTCTGCCCACAACTTCTTGCTCTTCCTTCTAAATGGAGGCGTTTAAAATATTCTTTCTGCTGCCATGAGGCAATGAACTTAAGATAATTTTTCAATGCTCAAATAATTAGCTAAATTCTAAAATAAATGTCAAATCATAAAGTTCAAGTGTTTTAACTCAATAGAAGATACCTCTCTTTCCCAATTTGTAAAATATTTTTACTGATCTCTATTTCTATTGCCTTTAGCCATTTGTATAACTTAGTTTCAGCATACTTGGAGCACACAGTTAAGTATCTCTGAATAAGCAAAAACAATGGTTATTCATTGGGAATTGAAAGAATTTCATAAACGTCACTGACAGTAATCATAATAAAAATAAAATTTCATTAATCTTCACACCTAAAAGTATCATATATTTTATAGGTTCACTGTTGGAAAGTGTAAATAATGTGATATGGCATGCAATAAAATAATACAGGCATTTTTCTGCTATTCCAGTAGCTGACATATTGCACGGTAATTGCGAAAATACCTAATTCCTTTGCAAATCAACCTTTATTGCCTCTGGTGCAGCTTTAGTTTCGTTAACAATATTGAAAATTATGTAAGTAAAAGTAACAACATATAATATTAAAATGTGAAATATCAGGTTAACATCACCAGTAAAATATGTAGTTATTAAAAATGTAACCGCTTTTGGGGCTTCCCTGGTGGTGCAGTGGTTAAGAATCTGCCTGCCAATGCTGGGGACACGGGTTCAAGCCCTGGTCTGGGAAGATCCCACATGCCACGGAGCAACTAAGCCCATGTGCCACAACTACTGAGCCTGCGCTCTAGAGCCTACGAGCCACAGCTACTGAGCCCACGCGCCGCAACTACTGAAGCCTGTGCACCCTAGAGCCCTTGCTCTGCAACAAGAGAAGCCAGGGCAATGAGAAGCCTGTGCACCGCAACGGAGAGTAGCCTCCACTGGCCACAACTAGAGAAAGCCCACAAGCAGCAATGAAGACCCAAAGCAGCCAAAAATAAATAAATAAATAAATAAAATAAATTTATAAAAATAAAAATAAATTTAAAAAATGTAACTGCTTTTATAGGGCAAACTTATATTTCTCAACCACATTCATAAATGCACATCTAATTGTTCATATTTCATGTCAAAGATATCATCAGATAAGCCTCGGAAATAACAAAGAAGAAGAATATATTTCAATTAGGGGCCTGAGAGAGGGTTACACAGACCCCTCTATCAGGGTACAGTTCAGTCACAGAGCTTTGGGGTTTTTCCTCAACTGCTCTATCTTTTGGTCCCACTAATGCTAAACACTATTGCTATTGGCAGCCCAGCATTTGCTCTCTCAAGAGGAGAAATGTGATATAGTTGGCATGCCGACTCACTCTGTAGATTTTCTAAATTCCAATTGAGCCGTGCTCTCCAGACTGGGCTTTGGATATGTGAACTGTTATCAAGTAGGAAGTAAGATAAAACACTGGGCTAAGTTCACTTTAGGCCACTGACTTATCTGAATCCCTATTCCCAGACAAGGCAGCACAAGGCAATCCTACTCTCCACTGTTCTCAGGATTCTTACTTGAGTATGTCATTTTATCCCTTCTTGGCTACTAAGCAACATAAAATCCGTAAAATTCCCTGCAGTTTCTTCTACAGCATATACAGGCATCTTCAGTGCCCAACCATCTGCTTTGTGGAGGCGATTTGAGAAAAAAAGAAAAAAATGATATGATGAATAGGTGAGTATGATTGATAGGAAGCTTCATTTTGTAAAGGGTTAGAGTAGTTTCCAGACCTTCAGAAGAGAGCTGCCCTGAGAAAGCATTCAGCCTGTGGACCAAGCTCGCATCTTTAAAGAACGACCCTCTTGAGTTAGGATTCTCCATGACTCCCAAGTCTTCACGTGTTGCAATTAAACATGTCATCATCCATGGTGGATGAACAGAATTTAACAAGGGTCAGCCAGATCCCCAAGGTTAGGGGGAAAAAAATCACACTGAAATTAACTCTTGCAGACACATCAGAAACACTCTGGGCAGAACAGCAGTTTCTGGACAGGAAATTAGAAAACCTACATTTTAATACTGCCTGCCATGAGCAAAAGAATGAGGAGGAAGGGCCGGGGTAGGAAGAGGTCAGGTAGCATTATCTTTCAAGCCTTTATAAATAAAATGTAAAGATTATTCTCCCTAGTGTTATCTAAAATTTGGATATATGTGTGCCCTTTTAAGCACATCTCTGGAACCAACATCTAAAGAATATTAGAGTATTCATTTTATTCTACTGTCTTGTGTGAAGTCGACATAAAACAAAATGGCTTTTTCGTGAATGAAATGGTAATAGTAATAACAGCCACCATCTATCAAGTGCTTACTACTTGCCAGGCACAAAGCTAAACACTTTACATACATCAGCAAACATATGAGGTATTTACTCATGTTACCACCATTTCACAAGTGAGAGGCTGGGGCTCAGAGAGAGAAGCCAATTCCTCCTCCCCATCAGTGCCTGATTCAAGCATCTTCTCTGAGAAGCCTTTCTGCTTATGGCCTTGCCCCCTCCAGGCTTCCTTGATCACTCCCTCCCTGAAGCTGCACTACACCCAGCATATTCCTCCTCCGTGGTACCTACCACACACCGTATAATAATTATTTGTCTGTACATCTGTATCCCCAGCAACACTGAGCTCCTAGAGGGCAACAACACTGTCTTGCGCTTTTGTATTCACAGCATGTGTTATGCTGCTTGATAATGCACAGTAGGGACTCAAGAAATGCTTATGAATGTATGAGTGAACGAATGGATGGAAAAGATCAACATTTAAAAAAATGAAGCATCATTGGAAAAGGACCGAACAGTGAAGGAATACTGGAATAATGAAGCCGAGCAGGACCCTGTGGGGCTCCTGGGCACAGAAGCCTTTCAAACAGTTGCTAATCAGGGAAGGGAGGGGATGCAGAGACAAGGGAGGAGCAGTCAAGAAACAATAGTGCAGCCTTGGGGCAGGGTCCTGGTTCCACCTCAAGGGATACACATAACAATATCTTTGAGCTCTTTACAGAACTAAACCCCCCAAAAAATGGAAGATGCTAGCATTCTTCATTGCAGAAAAGACCATCTGAGGCCAGATTAAAGGAACCAGAGAAGCTCATCAAGAGACTGCCTGAGATCAGATTAAAGGAGTGCAGGCCCTGCACACACGCTAATCCTTATCAGCAACCCCACCCTTGAACCATTGTTATAAAACTCCTCACCAAATCCTCCCAGGTTGGGATGCACAGTTTTCAGGGCACAAGCCCACTGTGTCCACCTTTGCCTGGCAAAGCGATAAAGCTATTCTTTTCTACTTCACCCAAAACTCCGTCTCTGAGATTCAATTCAGCACCAGTGCACAGAGGTCGAGCTTTGGGCATCAATAATGTAAGGAAACATATCCAAGAATTATTCTAACACTTACCTTAGATTTGAGGTACTCAAACTGCCCTCTCCCAGTTCTCCTATCTGTTGGAATAGCCAGTAAATAACATGCTTCTCAAACAGAATAGCACAGGGCTGCAAGGCATGGTGGGAAGAGTATCAGATTTAGAGACCAACTTGAGTTTGAGACCTGACTCTACTGACCTTGGGCAAATCAACTGACAATCTGAGCTGCCTTTTCTCATCTGTGACATAGGATCACCCCTACCCATGCATCTATCTCATAGTTCACGTAGTGATTTAGAAAGATCACAATGTATATGTGAATACATTTAATAGGTGTAAAGAATAACACAAATGTTAATGACTATAATGAACAGACATTATGCAAGACTTAACACTCTGGCTAACTTCTAGTCATGCAGCATGGGAAGACAGATGGGAACTAGGTTCTATAGATCGACCACTCACTGCCAGGCACTGTGGAAGCAATTTATGTACACAATCTCACTTAAGTCTCCCACCAGCCCTGGGAAGTGCAGATGCTATCATGTTAACTTTACAAATGAGGAAAATGCGTGTTAAGCAGTCGAGTGAATTATCCAAAGCTATTTGTACAGGGCCAAGCTGCGAACTGGTGTCATGTCTTATTGATTTTGAAACATATGATATTTTCATCAACATCCTGCTGCCTTCATGGAACATCAATTGTCACTGTACAAAATGATCTAGAAATTGGAACTTATTCTGCATCTGTCAGGATGCAGAAAAACTTTGAATATTTCTTATAATCTACTGGTACCTTTCAAACTGGAGTTTTTGAGACTGAATCATTCCTTTTATTTAGAGTTTAAGAGGGGCCATACAAGACAGCACTCTGCCCTGCACAAGCTCAGAACCAACAGAGAGACAGACACAGACTAGAGACCAATAGAGATCACAATGCACTTACTATAGAGTGGGACCGAAGGGTGTGTTTGACTCCTTATGTGCTGCCCCATTAAACGGCCTCATCCACCCCAGTCACGGGCATCATTCGATACCCACAGGCCATGCCAGAGCAGACAGCTCACCGTGTGGCAGACAGCAGATGGGACTGCACCTTTTTGTGGACAGATGGATGGAATAAGAGACACATGCGGGAGCTTAGCATGCTCAGTTCTTCCTCTCAAACTGATCAATCAACTAAGTCCCACTCTGATGAGCATGAGTGAGGAGGCCGAGAGAACCGGGAAGAATCCCTCCCAAGATCTGCCTTCCTAGAGCCTAGAGTGAATTTCCTGTCTCTCTATGGAAATATGATGAGTGTGGAATGGAACCATTTTTGGATTTGGGGGTTTTCTGTTTTAAAAATGTGGTGGGAGGGTCTCTTCTGGAAATCTAGGCCAATGAGGACTGATTTACTCTTTTAGTTACACTAATCGGAAATAACGAAAAGAGAACTCTTAGGGCATAACACACAGCTGCTTGAAGAGTCTATTCAATATGTCAGCCCAATTTAGGGGATGACTCCTGCCCTCAAGTGTCAAAGGCAAATTTTCTTAAAGGACAACTGAGATTCAGACAAATTGTTTCCCTGTCTACACCCACAACATATATGAATAAACTTCTTCTGAACCAGCCAACATCCCTTTTGCTACTTCCCTTTAGCCAGCCGAGCCTGTAGTCAGAATGTGGCTGTATCTCACTGTGTTGTGGAATGTTGGCCAGGCAATGCATATGTATTTATTAAACACCTGCTATTTGCCAGGCAGTAAGAAAACAGACAGAGCCTCTCCGGGAGCCTCCCTTCTGGTGAGGGAGAGATGGACAATAAGCATGTAAGCAAACAAGATATTTTATGATACTGATAAGCACTAGGAGGAAGAGAAATAGGATATTATGATAAAGAGGGGCCCTCAGTTGCTGTATGCATGATGAGAAGTTGACAGCAATATGAAGATCAGGAGAAGAACAGTCAGGCAGAAGGATATAGCAGATCTGGAGACGGGCATGAGCTTGATGTCTTTTCAAGAGGTGGGGGAAAAAAAGGCCAAAATCGGCTAGAGAGACAGGAATGAGAGGGAATGCAGGGCGATAAGGCCAGAGAGGGAGCCAGGAACTGGATCTTGTAAGACTTGTGGACAATGTGAAAGAGTTTCGATGTTATTCTTGGTATAATGGGAAGACATTGAAGGGTTCGACCAGGAAGTAGCTTGGTATGATGTACATGTGATCACTCTTGATGCTGTGAAAAGCACCAACTGTGGGTGGGCAGAAGTAGAAGCAAGATCAACTGGTAGCTTGGACCACAGCTTGGAGCTTAGAGCTGATGAAAAGTGATACAATTCAGGATATATTTAAGAGGTGGTAGTGATGGGAGATTCTGACAAATTTGATGTGAGTGTGAGAAAAAGAGGGAAAGGAGAGATGACTCCTAGACGTGGGGCCTGAATAAACAATGCGGCTATTGACCACCATGGAGAAGACTTGAGAGGTGTGGGCCAGGGATGGGGGTGAAATCACCTGGCTTTTGGCCATATTAAATTTGAGGTGTCTGTCAGACATCCAAGAGGAGATGTCAAGAAGACCAATGAACATATGAGGCAGACTTAAGGAAGAATTCTGGGTTGGAAGTATACATGCTGCGAGTCACTGGGACCTGGTAAAATCAGTTCAAGAGAGAAGAAAGAAAAGAAACAGCTCTGGGAAACTCCAATATTTTACAGGCTTGTAGAGAAGAGCCTGCAAAAGAGACAGATGGAAAGGTTTCTTTGAGTATGATGATAAGGAGCCCTAGGCAAGACTGTGTTCTGAGGAGGACACAGTCAACGGTGTCAAGTGCTTCAGTATAAGAGAAGGGCAGATAACTGGCCATGGGTTTATCAATACATACGTAGTCCTGGTGACCCTGATGTGAACTGTTGCAGTAGAATTGGGGGACACAGGCCATTGGGCTTCTAAAGTCTTCCCATCTTTGGATTCTATGATTTTGATGACCTGCGCCAGGCTATAAATACCTTCTCCTTCATTTATCCCCGAAGCTTCCCTTAGGGACTCTTTTTGCTGTCCTCACTTTCCCAACTAATTCAAAACAAATAGCAATTTTACCTGAAGGAAAGGTCAATAAAAAGAAATGGTGCAATCCGTGAAACTTATCCCTAGGTTTTCCAAAAATTCATCAACAATTCTTCTAAGTGCCATAGGAATGCCTTGGTGGAATCAAGTGTTTACGTTGTTTTCTCAGATTTCACTACATGAATTACCTCACTCAACAGTAGGCGTTGGAGGTCTGGTCTACCAAGCTCTCTTTAGCTCCACTTATAATCTACCATAGATCATTCATTCCTGGTTTCATATCACTCTTGGAGATGAATCAGCTTTTCAAGTGGAGGGGAGGTAGCATCATTTTATTAAGTAAGAGTTATTGATAACATTCCATTTATGCAAAGTTTGCTATGTGTAAGGGATTGCTATTAGTTTCACACCTTGGAAAAAGAAAGAAGTGTATGTTTATGTGTGTGCCTGTGTGCACATACGCACATACAAACTCATAGACACTTTTAATCCTATATAGGTCAGTGTGAATCTGATGCAGTGGTTCTCAATTAGGAAGGAGGGTAATTTTGTCCCCCAGGGGACATTTGGCAACATCTGGAGACATTTTTGGCTGTCATATTGGAGGATGTAACTGGCACCTAGAGGGTGGAGACCAAGGATGCTGCTGACCATTCTATAACACATAGGGCAGCCCCCTCCACAACAGAGCATTTACTGACCCCAAATGTCAGGACTGTTGAGGTTGAGAAGCCCTCACATCATGATGGAAGGGCAGAGAGCACCAACCTGAAGGAATATTCCATAGACAGTGCACATGGTACAGCAACTTTACTGACCTGGTCAGATCTGTCAATATAACTGATCTATAACGTAATCACTGGTCTGCTACGAACTGTGGGTGTGAGACACAGGCAATGATATACTTCGCTAATTTACACAGCTACCTGTGTTAGCTGGTGTCTACAGAAAATCATTTTCTAAATTTAAAATGTCAACTTAATATATCTCATTCTAGCCTAGCTTCCCTCAAACCTCATGAAATGGAGCTACCAGCCTTGCCTGTGGACTCAGTTTTCTCTTTTCTAATTCAGATGGCCTTCCGTTATTACCTGCACGCCCCGGGGCTGACTTTAGTATTAAAGATCTCACCACCAATTAAATACCACCAACCCTCTAGCAGGCCTCTAATGAGTCTTCTATCCTCCCCATGCCAGGCAGAGGAGGGACTAACCCTAACAATGCCAGATGAGAGGACAAGTGACCAAAGTTAAATGATCAACTAATACACAAAAGGTCTGGCAATATCTTACAGGAGCTGTAATACCTACTTCCTTCCAGGACCCATCAGTAGCTGTATTTGGCAAAACCCACAAACCTTCTTCAAAAAAATGCCTCTTGAGACTCAAATGCCAGTCAAAAGTCAAACTGACCTAAATTTAGTAAAGAGTATATTCTCTAACCTCAGGGTCAACTAAATATCTAGTCTTCTTCCCACAGTATGACCAAGCCTTTTATCCTGTACTTGTTGGGGAAGGACTTATTTAAACGATATTCATATTATATTCTTTTTTTTTTTTTTTTTTTTTGCGGTACGCGGGCCTCTCGCTGTTGTGGCCTCTCCCGTTGCGGAGCACAGGCTCCGGACGCGCAGGCTCAGCGGCCATGGCTCACGGGCCCAGCTGCTCCGCGGCACGTGGGATCTTCCCGGACCGGGGCACGAACCCGTGTCCCCTGCATCGGCAGGCGGACTCTCAACCACTGCGCCACCAGGGAAGCCCCATATTATATTCTTAAAATAAACCTGAGCCTAGAGAAAAAATATGACAACCTTCAACAGCAAAACACTGCAGAGCTGCTGAGTGGAGAAGCTTACCATAATCAGAGAAACGGCTTGGGTTTCAATTTAATTCTTATTTGCTCAAAGGCCAAAGGAATTTTTCTATGAGGAGAATGAGGTCATTCTTCACAGAAAGGGATTACTGTCTCAAAATTCATATGACCGGGAAACACAAGGCTAATAGAATGAGACGTTTCAGAAATGAGAACTAAAATAAAGTGGGCTTAAGAGATGACAAACCTGTACGTGTGACTTAAGCACACAGAGATATACTGACAGCATACTGTGGAATCTTTGCTTTTCTTCCAGGAAAAGGCCATCTTCTCATACTTAGTGCAACCCCATACCGAAGCGCCCCCAGTGCTGCACATGAATGGGGCGCTTCCAAACACACAACACGGGAACCCCAGCAGCCTGGCTCTTCAGGACTTGTTCGGTACCAGAGGGGAGGCAAGTACCCACATAGTGGGGTTCTGAAATGGATTAGGGCACTTATCCCAAGTTATCACAAATATAAGGCAACAGACAATAACTTGCAAGGAGAGGAAACAGAGATGCCACAAAATCAGGGTGTTGATTTGTTTCCATCTTGGTTCTTGCCTTGCCTATTTTTCAACTCACACAGCTGTGCTGTATAGCATGGGGATAAAGCACATGGGCCAGGTCCAGCTTTACCTTGTCCCAGCCATTTGACTGTAGGCAAGTTACTTGTCTGTCTGTTACTGAGTTTCCCCATCTTTAAAATGATGACTAATAGTGATAATGGCTACCTAGGGCCATTGTCGTTGTTTAAAAAAAGTAATATTAGTTTGGGCTTAGCAGAGGGCCTAACACTTGGTAAGTTGACGAATATTAATCACTATGGCCCACAATTTGGATTCAAAGATTCAAAGAGCAAAATTTTAGATCTCAAAGATGATTTAATTCAGATCCATTTTAGGAAATAGGAGCTCAGAGAATTTATGTGATGTATCCATGGTTACACAGCTAGTTAGCAATGAGATGAGATTAAAACCCAGGTGCCTTGACCCCTAGACCAGTTCTTTTAGGGGGAAAAAGAAGAAGAATGGTGTACATGCGTTTGAAGAAATATGTTAGTCGGTTCTCCTGCCAGAGAAATTATGGATACTTCCATGCAGTAGAAGCACGTCTTTTAAAGTCTGTTGTCTGCACTCATTCAGCCAGACCATGCTTTAGTTGCAGGGGAAACAGCTGGTCCAGCCCAGACTTGTCACACTGTCACCCCGAGCCTCTAAACAAGCCATTATCTGGCAACAGCAGATTGGGACCATCTGTCACCGCAGGGCACATATGGCCCCACTAGATGTAAGAATAAGGTTGTCACAAAAGGTCATTAACTATGCATCACTTTTCTGTGATGAGCTCTAAGCAGGCACAATGATCTTCCCATTTTATCTCAATGTCTCTAACTCTCTCCAGCACTTGGAGAAACTGAGGGCAAATAAATCAGGAGTCTTCCTGCCATGGTTCCTGGTCAATCCCAGAAAGGGTTCCATTCATTTACTTTGGCCAGTCTGTTCTTTTTAAAATATGTTTTACATTTTCTTCATAAAGAATCCCAGAAGGAGTGAAGGTTTGTAAACAGTGCCTGATACATCATAAAGATTGGGTTTGCATTAAATATACATAAGAAAAGTAGAAAAACAAGGGTGAGCTAGGCCAACTACTTGGAGTAGATGACACTGGAACAACAGAGAACACAGACAAGAAAGAATCATACTCTTCTTTTTTACAAGGACCATTACTAAGCACTAAAAATTAGGTGCACTAAAAACAAAAAAGCTCAGATACATGGATAGTGCTTTTAAAATACGGTGGCAGGGACTTCCCTGGTGGTCCAGTGGGTAAGACTCCGTGCTCCCAATGCAGGGGGCCCAGGTTTGATCCCTGGTCAGGGAACTAGATCCTACATGCATGCCACAACTAAGAGTCCAAATGCCGCAACTAGGAAGTCCACAGGCCGCAACTAAAGATCCCACATGCTGCAAAGAAGAGCCCACGTTCTGCAACTAAGATCTGGTGCAGTCAAAATAAATAAATAAATAATATTTTAAAAAATAAAATATGGTGGCAGATTCTTTGGTATTTCTTCGGTAGTGAGGTAATTCCTATGTGTTGCCACTTTGAATATGGGCAGGCTGCTTCAACTAATAGAGTGTGACAAAAGTGATGCTAGATGACTTGGGAGGCTAGATTATAAAAGACCATGTAGCATCCCTTATTTGTAGGTACCCTTACTCTTGAAGCCCTATCCCACCTTGTAAGAGGTCTCCATGATTTGAAGCCTCGATGCTATGAGGAAGCCCAAGCCACAGGTAGGGGCCATAAACAAGTTCTCCAGGTGACAGTCCTGTCTGAACCCAGACTTCAAGTCATCCCTGCCCGGACACCAGACATGTGAGTGAAGAGTTTCTAGAGAGTTCTAGCTCCCAGCCACTCCCAGGCAGTCCTGTCTTTCCAGCCGAGCCCCAGACATTGTAGGGCAGAGACAAAGCCATTATTACTCTGCCCTGTTTGAATTCCTGACCCACAGACTCTATGGGTGGAATAAAATGGCTATTGTTTTCTACTTCTAATTTTGGTGTGATTTATTATACAGCAGCAGATAACCAGAACAGAATTAATAAGATAGTGAAAGCATCCCTGACTATTTTTAAGGAATGTAATGAGAAGGAGAAAGAGAATTAGTTCTCCACTGCCCCATGCTTCAGATGTGACCTCATTTAACCCGCACAGAAGTCCTGTGGGTTAGGAGTTAGTATTCCCATCACTTAGGTGAGGAAACTGAAGCTCTGGGGGATTTAAAACAACTTGCCCAGGGATGAAGCGGAAATCTGCACCTGGGACTGTTTGACTCCATAGACCTTTCTGCCAAATCTCATTCCGGCTCAAGTGTCCACATTCAGCCACATCCTATAGCCCAGAAATCTCACGACCACTGTAAATAAAATCAGCTTTCATGTTTAACAAGTAGTTACTTTTTGAGCACCACTGTATACCAGGCATTGTGCCAAGCACTCATACTAGTGAGCAAAATAAACTCACATCTGCTCCTTTCTTCCAAGCTCACAGCCACCCTTGTTCACCCTCCCTTTTCTGCACCCCGGTTAGTTTTTGAAAATCCACATCTCTCAGATACTCCCCTGATTAAACTCTTTCGGGGGTGTCTCCCTCCCCTGCACCATGGTGATTCACCAACCTGGTCCAGTGACCAGTGTCAAGGCTGGTGGTATGAAACTCAGCCAAGGAGCACTGTATACAGATGCTCCAGCTTCACGTCTGGAGAATCTGATTCAGTAAGTCTATATATATTCTCAAAGCTCCCCAGTGATTCTCTTTTTTTTTTTTTTTTTTTTTGTGGTACGCGGGCCTCTCACTGTTGTGGCCTCTCCCGTTGCGGAGCACAGGCTCCGGACGCGCAGGCTCAGGCGGCCGTGGCTCACGGGCCCAGCCGCTCCGCGGCATGTGGGATCCTCCTGGACCGGGGCATGAACCCGTGTCCCCTGCATCGGCAGGCGGACTCTCAACCACTGAGCCACCAGGGAAGCCCCCCAGTGATTCTTACATGCAGTCACATTGGAAAACAGCGGCCAAGAGAATAACATCCAAACTCCTTCATGTCACGTGTGAAATCCAGCATATTCTGCCTTCTACCAATTCCTCCCACCTCACCTTCTGCCACTCCTGCACCTGCTGCTTCACTCGGCAAACATGTGCTTTGAGGCCTCACGGTCTCTCTGTATGCTGTGCCTTATACCAAGAAGGTACTTCCCCCAAGGAGTGGTCTGGTGAAAGCCTCTCCGCTTCAGCGAACTGTCCCTGACTCTCCCCCTTACAAACATCACTGGTGCCCTTTCCCTGAGTCTACTGCCCCCTGTATCCACCTCCAATCACTTAACTCATGTCTAAGTGATGTGCTAAAGCCAGGGACCCAGGCTTATTCACTTTAGTATCTCCACTGTTAGCACAGTGCCCCGTTTATCAAAGATATTCAACAAATGTTTGCTGAATGAATAACCCAATGTGTTTCCTTTCAGCTTTAGCTGCCAAGAAACTCAAAGCCAAACCCTGTTACCAAGTATAGTAATTAACTCATCCCAGGTGCCTGGTAACATCTGCTCCCTGTTTCTCTGAGATGGTCTCTGTTCTCTTTTTAGCCATAACTGTCCTGTTTTACATTAGGTTTAATTTCCATGCTGTTTCAAATCCTTTTAAAAGAAGGTGTGGTATACATTTTGAATAAATCAACAGATATGTAAGTTTCTCAAAAGACACCTGGGTTATACCTATAGCATAGGGGTAAGGGGGAAAATTTACGGAAAAATATATCACACTTCTCAAATCTAATGACTGATACTTCTTCATGTTTTCTTGAATGAATCAAAATAGAGAACTATAAGGAAATAGCCACTCAGATGAATGTTTATCCATTCAACAAATAGTTGTCGAGCATCTATTTTACACAAGGCACCTTGGCTGACACGGGAAACAAAAACATGATTAAGATCCCAGGAATCAAAAAGCTTATTGCACTGTATGCTAGATGAGACTGGTATATAAATACAATCTTGCAAATTATAAAACGTTAATGTCTCTATTAAGGGTGCAAGAAGAGAGAGTATTTCTACCTGTAGGGATCAGAAACGGCTGCACGGGAGGCCATACCATCTCTGACCTGGGCCTTGAAGGTGACCAGGATTTAGACATGTAGAGAGACAGAGGCAGGCATTCCAGGATGAAGAAATAACATGAGAATGTACAGCAAACTATGATTTGGCTGGATAATGACATCTAACATTTCTTGTGCTCTTACTATACACCAGGCATTATATAATATTACATGGCTTATTATTTTTCTAAATCTTCAAATAACTCCATGGGTTAAGCAAACAAGGTTTAGAAATTATGTGAATTGCCCAAGGTCACACAACCAGAAATTGGCAGAGCTGAGATTCAATCAAGGCAGACTCTAGGGCTTTATGCTTATATGCTCCCAGACACTAACTCAAGGAGCAAAGATTTGAACGTGGGAGTAGCAAAGGATGAGACCAGAAAGAGAGGCTGGGGGGCAGATGGCAGAGGACTCCCAAGCCACGGTAAGTAGCGTGATCTTGATTCTGTTAGCAGTACAGAGCAACGGATGACTTAGAATAAAAAATATGACACATTTTACAGGCTTTAAGTAGTTATTGTATGTAGTAATAAATTAATCAATGAATGAACTTTGTAGGTTAGATTAGCCAAGCAGTGGTATATATAACAGATTGAAGGAGAGAGAGACTGAAATAATGAAACCAATAAATAATGTTTAGAAAGAGGTAACAGGGACTTAACTAGACAGTGATCATGGGAGAGAAAAGAAAGAGCAAACATGGAGACTGATCAGACATGGAATAATGTCATGTACCTGAGAAACTGGAAGGACAACCATGTCATTCAGAGAAAGAAGCAATGAAATAAATACTGTAGGTGTGTGGGCAGGAGATTCAGGGGCTAGCAGGACTGCCCCCCCCTCCCCACAATGGAGCTGTTCTGCAGGATGAGGACTCAGAAGGGAGGTCAGAGGAAAGGATGGAATTGGGAGTCATCCACGTAGAGGAAACCATCAAAACCATGACATGAAGGAAACTGCCCAGACCAAGTATATAAAAATAAAAAGATCTTAAACGTAACATTAAGAAATACAGTGTTCAGATGGCCAAACGGCACATGAAAAGATGCTCAACATCGCTAATGATCAGAGAAATGCAAATCAAAAGTACAATGAGGGCTTCCCTGGTGGCGCAGTGGTTGGGAGTCCACCTGCAGATGCAGGGGACACGGGTTCGTGCCCCGGTCCGGGAAGATCCCACATGCCGTGGAGCAGCTGGACCCGTGAGTCATGGCCGCTGAGCCTGCACATCCAGAGCCTGTGCTCCGAAACAGGAGAGGCCACAACAGTGAGAGGCCCGCGTACCGCAAAACAAAAAATTTTTTAAAAGTACAATGAAGTATCACCTCACACCAGTCAGAACGGCCATCATCAAAAATTCTACACACAATAAATACTGGAGAAGGTGTGGAGAAAAGGGAACCCTCCTACACCATTGGTGGGAATGTAAATTGGTAACAACCACTAGATAGAACAGTATGGAGAGTTCCTTTAAAAACTAAAAATAGAGCTACCATATGATCCTACAATCCCATTCCTTGGCATATATTCAGAGAAAACTGTAATTCAAAAAGATATAGGCACCCCAATGTCCACAGCAGCACTATTTACAATGGAAGCAACCTAAATGTCCATCAACAGATGAATGGATAAAGAAGATGTGATGTATATATACAATGGAATACTACTCGGCCATAAAAAAGAATGAAATAGTGCCATTTGCAGCAACATGGATGACCTAGAGATGATCATACTAAGTGAAGTAAGCCAGACAGAGAAAGACAAATATCATACAATATCATTTATATGTGTAATCTAAAAAATAAATGATACAAATGAACTTACATACAAAAGAGAAACAGACCCACAGACATAGACATAGAAAACAAACTTATGGTTACCAAAGGGGAAAGGGGCTGGGGGAATAAATTAGGAGGTTGGGATTTACATATACACATTACTATATATGAAATAGATAACCAAAATGGACCTACTGTATAGCACAGAGAACTATACTCAATATTTTATAATAACCTGTAAGAAAGAATCTGGAAGAGAATATATATATATATGTATATGTATAACTGAATCACTTTGCTATACATCTGAAACTAACAGAACCATGTAAATCAACTATACTTCAAATAAATAAATGGGAAAAAAGAAACAGTGTTGGAGGTAAGAGGATGCATCAGGGATCCCAGGGGGTGTCAATGAAGTCAATGAGCAAGGCAGTTTAGGATGAAGTGAAAGTGAGGGGAAAGGGCAGCAGACAGGGCTTTGAGAAACAGAACCAACAAAAAGCCATCTGACTATCAGTGATCGTTAAGACGGGTGACAGTGGATGCAAAGAAGAGCTAACAACGAGTTGAAGAATCACAGAGGCTGACAACGTGTGATACAAGTTAGGGATTGCAAACCCAGATGCCAAAGGAGCCAGGCAGAGAACATACAAGAGTAAAAATGCTAAGTACAAGATCATGCAGCCCTCTGGCTCTACCTCCTACTTCTCATACGCGACAGAGGCATCAGTACAAAGATTTCTGTATCTAAGGAAAACAAGACTGCAAGGCAAAGATAAATGGTAACTGACACTTGATCTCAGACTTGGAGACAATAGGGAGTGGTGGGGTCTGTGGATTACTGGAGCATGCATACCCTGTCTAAAAACAGAAACAGAAATTCAACTCTAAGAGACTGCTGTCATGTGCAAATATGGACCCCGTGTTGCCAATTCCCCAGTGTGTTAAGTGAAAGAGAAATACAAATTTTTATGGAAATTTCACAATTTTTAAATGTCAGGGGGAATAAAAACATGATATGAGCCAACAAAACAGGAAGAAGCCAGCTCACTGCCTAAGAGTGTAAGACCTTCTGAATCCACTATGCTTTCATTAAGTCTGGCAATGAAAGAATGAGAAAAGTATAATGGTTATATGACAGGTTAGCAGAATTGAGTAGTGTTTGTTTGCTTATTTGCTTGTTTGTTTCAGGATTTTTGAAGAACTAAGCATTTTTATCGGCTGACAGGAAGACAGCCTAACGATCAACAGCAGGAGATGTGAAGTTGCATGTAAGGCAGTACAGCCTAAAACAATCATTTTATGTTGTTGGATTTTAGTATACTTTATTTTGATAAATAACCATCAGGGAAAGAAAGATCTTTGTTAAGTACAATTCAGAATTAAGCGATTAACCAGAAGTGACAGCTGTACGATACATGCTGTTGTCATCTTATTTTGTAAAGAGGTAGTTTCTATAGGAGATGGACAACCCTACAGGTAAAAGAGTCCCCACTAGCAGCCAGGATGATTTCATTATTGAAACAACAGTTCCTGTGTGATATGGCAATGGGGACTGTCACCATAGAACATGTCACTGAACAGCTAGACCCTGCCTTTCCAAGAATGGAAAGCCCCTTCTGGAAAAAGGAACTTTGGTTTGGCATTTAAATTTCCTAAGTTTCTTATCATTTGGAAGCTGGTTAACACCTTCAGTACATCATCACACCCCTGTCTCCCCCCCCAAAAAATGTCAGCATTTGTCCAGTTGTCCTGCTAAAACTGCCAGCATTTGCTGTCCAGCGGCTCAGGGAAGGAGAGGGGACGTAACAGAGAGCCATGGACAGCCTGTAGATTTCAGAAGCCAGGACGTGTGGGATACAATTCTCAGGCAGATGGCTGATACTGGGTTCTGAAGAGTCCATCAATATCTCCACCTTCCAGATGAAACTAAGGCAATTTAAACAGGGTGAAGAGATTATCAAATTAATTTTATGTATTTTCCATCCCAGTGTCACAGGAAGACTGGAGATCTGGAGAGATTTTTTTGTTTATTTTTCAAAAAAAAAGGAAAGAAATGTGCCAGGAAGGCATGGTTCCTAAATGCCTTTCCAAACCCTCTGAGAGAATAATTTGTCTTTAATATAACAGTACTCTGATACTGTGACTTTCTTCTCCCTGGCTCCCAAGGCCCTTCAGGACTGACTACACCCTACAAACCCAAACTAATTCCCTGTTTTTCCCAAAGTATGTCTTTTGCTCTACAGGCCAGCTGCCCTAGATCGGTGATACCCGACAAAACACCATCTGTTCATTTATCAGGTATTTAGAGAGTACCTTTTCCGTTCAGGCACTATACCAGGTAGTGGGGATCAACGGTGAGTGGCGTGAACGTGGCCCCTGGCCTCACAATGCTCACCAGGTGTGGTTCCACTTCTACCTCGCTCACACTCACTTCTATAGGAACGCCCACTTTCCTGCTCCCTGCCGGAAAATTCTCCACGTCTCTCATCTTCTGGGAAAACTTTTCTCTATACGAATGAGAGGTTGATCCATCACCTCTTATGAACCTGTGAAAGTAACACAGCATTTAATGATACACTGCCCTCCCTGTATCACCTGCTCTTGTCTCGTGAATGCCACCTTATCTTCCCAGCTAAGACACAAAGCTCTTGAAGGAAAGAACTACATTTTTTGTTTCACCTCTGCCTTCCATGTGGTCTAAC
Organism: Delphinapterus leucas; assembly: GCF_059928025.1. Taxonomy (NCBI): domain Eukaryota; kingdom Metazoa; phylum Chordata; class Mammalia; order Artiodactyla; family Monodontidae; genus Delphinapterus; species Delphinapterus leucas. Next base: position 60,376,976 of record NC_143139.1, read on the forward strand.
ACAGAACTCAGTACATTTTAAGAATGTATTGCAGATGACAGCATCGTTCCAAACCAAATTTAAGAGTAGTTCATTTACCCTTTGTATTAGTTTCCTATGGCCTTTATAATAAATTACCACAAACTTGGTGACTTAACCAGAATGGGGCTTCCCTGGTGGCACAGTGGTTGAGAGTCCACCTGCTGATGAAGGCGACACGGGTTCGTGCCCCGGTCCGGGAAGATCCCACTTGCCGCGGAGCAGCTGGGTCCGTGAGCCATGGCCGCTGAGCCTGCGCATCCGGAGCCTGTGCTCCACAACGGGAGAGGCCACAACAGTCAGAGGCCCGCGTACCACAAAAAAACAACAACCAGAATGTCTTCTTTCTTAGCTGTGAAAGCCAGAAGTCTGCAATCAATATCACTGGGCTAAATCCAAGGGGTCAACAGGGCCATGCTCCCTCTGGAGACTCCAGGGGAGAGTCTGTTACTTGCCTCTTCCTTCCTGGTGGCTGCATCCTTGTTTTATGGCCACATCATCCAATCTCAGTTGCTGTGGTCACATTACCTTCTTGTACCTGTGTCAAATCTCCCTCTGCCTCTCTCTTGTAAAGACACCTATCATTGCATTTAAGGTGCTCCCAGATAATCCAGCGTAACCTCCCTATCTCAAGACCCTTAACTTAGTCACATCTAATAAGACCCTTTTTCCATGTAAGGTAACATTTACAGATTCCAAGGATTGGGGTCAATGTCTTTAAGGACCATTTAAGGGCCCTTATTCAGCCTACCACACCCTTAGATTAAGGCCCTTTGATTTGATAAAGCTGTAGCAAACAAACAAATAAAATCAATTAAAATCACAAAGAATATTCTCCCTCTCATCCAGGGATTTCAGCAAATAGACAAGAATCAGAAAACAATGCAAAACAGATCATCACAACCTACCAGTAGAAAAAATATTATACAGTTAAAAATTGCCAAAAGGATTAACTACTAGAAAAGAAATAGTTTGAAATAAGTCAAAAGTATTGGTATTATTTTTGATCCCATAGGATCAAAAGATTATTTCAAAATAGAATTGCTGGAAACACCATGAATTCAGGTTCATTTTTTTCCTGGGGAAGAAAGTTTTCCTAGTGGCATTCAGCCACAAAACCAGTCTTTTCCCACCCAAAACTGCAGATGGAAATAAATATCCATTCTCTTTGTTATTAAAGTGTTTAGACAATTAAGGTCAGGTCGACCACAGGCTGACTGTGTTCGGTGCAGACTGGATCCCAGAATCGGCAGAGACTAACTCAACCACTGGGTTTACTGACTGTGAGTTCAGGAAGCTAGGGTAAAATCCCTAGGGAAATGGAAGGTTCATCCATCAGAAGGTAGAATTCCGAAGGAGACTGCATAGTTTGAAGACAGTTTAAAAGAGACAAATGATCATTCAGTGAGTATGGTGAAAAGCAGTGAAGTTCTAGTTTTTAGAGTTTGAGTTGTCCTGGATTGAGTTGCATTACAATAACTAGACATTATTCAAACACAAAGGTGGTTTTTAAGGCCCTGCTACATGTATATGAAGAGACACAGTGAAAAGTGTCAGGTGACAGAAACTCTGAGGTCCAAGATCAACTTTCTAATGAGAAGGTATCGCTGGTCAAACCAATCTGGTTGACCTGTTGAAATGTTAACTTAGTTGACTTGGTAAATAGTTATTATTCCCCCGTAGCAGGATTTGAGTATTCTCAGATACTGCCTTTATTTTAAGATTCTAATGAAAATTCCATTCATGGTCTAGAATAAAACTATAAATCCCCAGGGGCACCCAACCATCATGCAGCCAATGTGCAGCTTCCCCCAGTGAACTGGTTCAGTGACGGACAGCTCAGGAGCCCTCAGGGATCACTACAGTAGAGCCGGTGCAGACAATGATTACCCTCAATCATGAAGAACACGGCCTGTTATGGTCTACACTCTTGTTGATAAGGCAAGGAAGTGTATAATATACATTGTTAAAGAATTTCAACAAAAGTGCTTTCTAAAAGTTCTTTTTCTAAAATAAATTTATATATTTTGTTTATTTTTGGCTGTGTTGGGTCTTTGTTGCTGTGCACGGGCTTTCTCTAGTTGCAGTGAGCGGGGGCTACTCTTAGTTGCGGTGCACGGGCTTCTCATTGCGGTAGCTTCTCTTGTTGCGGAGCATGGGTTCTAGGCGAGTGGGCTTCAGTAGTTGTGGCACACAGGCTCAGTAGTTGTGGCTCACAGGATCTAGAGTGCAGGCTCAGAAGTTGTGGTACACGGGCTTAGCTGCTCCGCGGCATGTGGGATCTTCCCGGACCAGGGCTCGAACCCATGTCCCCCGCATTGGCAGGAGAATTCTTAACCACTGCGCTACCAGGGAAGTCCGTAAAGGTTTTTTTTTTTCTTTTTTTAAAGAAATTCTCTTCAGTTACCTGGAAATTTTTCTTGGGAAAATCATCTCTCCCAGAGAAGCTAGATCAGAGGCAATTCTTCACTCACATCAGTGTGACTCAGCGCAACTTCCTAGGACTCCTCAAGACCCCAGTGGGTTCTTCCCGGGCCCTCAGCTTAATTCTCAGCTCATTGCGGACCTTAAATCATTTTCACATCATAACATGTCAACTGTTTATCTGCCTCCCCTCTTTAAGCTCAGTCTTGGAGCGAGAAACATAAACATGCTTCGTGGAGGCAGCTTTTTTTGTCCAGACCCTGTCGCCTGGAAAAGTTATGATCGGCAGGAAATGCAAAAAACCAGCAGTGCTTTTGTTTTCATTGATTTCAGTGACATTTTGAAAATGGAGCACCTAAGCCAAACCAAATCCCGGGCCTTATTCTGACCAAAATGTGAAACAAGGAGCTTCATGCAGAACATGAAAAACTCGATTGTCTCCGGCCACAGCTGAATGAAAAGCTCAGATTAAAACTGGCAACGATTTACTTCCTACAAACATGCTTTGTTCCTGGCTAACTTGTCAGCTCATAAAAAAAACGCCTCTGTACAAGCAGCTGTCTCATTCAAGACGCTGAAGCCTTTCATGGCCGTCAGTACGAATATGTAAGAGGGAGCCCAGTCCAGGACCCTTGCTCTAAAACCCTGGCCCAGAGTGTGGGCCTCCCCGCTTCCCTGGTATGCCTTTCTTCTAATTTGATGACTTGCATTTTTTGTTGTTTTTTTTTTTTTTTTTTTAAGCGGTACGCGGGCCTCTCACTGTTGTGGCCTCTCCCGTTGCGGAGCACAGGCTCCGGATGCGCAGGCTCAGCGGCCATGGCTCACGGGCCCTGCCGCTCCGCGGCATGTGGGATCCTCCTGGACCGGGCCACGAACCCGTGTCCCCTGCATCGGCAGGCGGACTCTCAAGCACTGCGCCACCAGGGAAGCCCTGATGACTTTCACTTTCAATAAATGGTTATAGAAAATGCCACGCTCTTCATGGAATCCCCTCATCATTCCAAGAAGCCTATTTGTGGAAAAAGCCGGTCCCAGAAGCAAAAACAGAGGAGGTCTCTGAAGTTTCCAATTTTTAATCCCAGCTCTTGCTCTGAGCTGCTCTGGGTGAACTTATTTAATATCTTTATATCTTTAAATGTTTCCTTGGCAAGCTGAGTCACTTGCGGTGACCACCCTGAACTAATTTGCTAGAGAGAAATCATATCAAAATTAGGGCAAACCATTTTGCAAATATAAACTGGCTGGTGAATAATCATTATGGCTTTCCCAATGAACCAGTAAATAAATTGATGACACATCCAAGATGTCTCATTATTTCCTGGATTATCTAGAGAGGCACTGTCAGCCCAACCTCAACGTGAGGACTCATCGTGAATCCTCATATGTACCATCACATGTACCATCTTACAGATTAGAGAGTGGATGGACAGTGGCTAAAAATAAGGAGCCCCTTTACCCTTCCTGATTCTACCTTTGCTTATGTCACTCCAATCACTTGGAATGATCTCTTTGCTCTTCTCATCCCAGTCTGCAAATCTTCTCTGAGAACTTCTCATACACTCTCCTTCATTTAAAGCCCAAACTCTCTTAGTGTAAACTGCATTAGCTCTGACCTAATGGAAAGACGATTCCAGGTGCTCAGAATTCATAAATTGGCTGTGTGACCTAGGATAAGTCACTTAACATCTCTGAGCTCCAGTTTCATTAGCTATAAAAACTGGGACTAGAAGCACCCTCCTCACAATTCCTTTAGAGATCTTTCCCATCCAGATCATTTTGGTGTGGGGTTAAAAGAACAATGAAGAGATCAGTGAAACACTGCAGTTGCTGTGAGATAGAGTCTGTTGGGGGTGCTGGCCAGAGCAAAATATGTAGGAAATGTGTGGCTGAGGCCAAAGACATTCAAGTCATTTTTTGAGTATATATTATGTAGCAGGTACTATTCCATAGTTGTCATAGGCGGAAATGCTCCCCCGCACCGAATTCATACGTTTAAGTCCTAACCCCCAGCACCCCAGAATGTGACTGTACCTGAAGAGTGAGTCTTTAAAGAAGTACATAAGGTTCAATGAGATCATTAGGATGGGCCCTAATCTTATATAACTGGTGTCTTTATAAAAAAAAAAAGACATTAGGACACAGACACATACAGAGGGAAGACATTGTGAAGATGACCATCTACAAACCAAGAAGAGAGACCTCAGAAGAAACCAACCCTTCTAACACCTTGATCTTGGACTTCTAGCCTCCAGGACCCCAAGAAAATAAGTTTCTGTTGCTTAAACTGCCCAGACTATCGTAGTTTGCTATGGCAGCCCAAGCAAACTAGTAGTTATTATCTCCGATTCTTCAGAAATTATCCACCACCTAAAATGTGTCCACAATTTAAAACATGTTCAGTGATTATAAATACAAACAAAAGAGATGACTTATTTAATTTTTACATTTTTTTTCTTACTCCTGTTAGCCCATTTCTCCATTCTTTCTCTTCCCTAAGAACACACCTTTTGAAATCATGAATGATAGGAAAATTATTTCCTGCTCGTATCAGTCAGGACAGGTTAGGTCATGCTGCAGTAACAAACAATCCTAAAATCTTAGGGGTTTTTTTAACAATTAAGTTTGATTATTTCTTATGCTAAATAAAAAGGGGTTCCACTCCATGCTTCCTCACTAGTCTCAGACACTTTACCAACTGGAGGGCTAACAGTGGCCGTTAGAAGAAAACATGGTGAATATCTCATTGGCTCTTACATTCTTCCACCTAGAAGTGACACAAGTCACTTTCACTCATGCTCTGTTGCTCAAAATAAGTCACCTGGCCATGGCTATCTTCAAGGAAGTGGGCAGTACAAACCTATGTGGCAGGAGAAGTACCAGAATATCAATGAGCAGGACCCTTAGCTGCCACAGTGCTTTTGGGTAAGGATGACAAAATTCTCACCACAACTGAAGCAACAGTGGTCCCATGGATTTAGAGGGACAAAAGTCCTATCCACAAAGGACATAGTTTAGCTTGACGGTCTCTGCACGAAACTAAAGAAAGAACAGGGACTTCCGAATCAAATCAATCCCCTCCATTTAAGCTAATAGCTTTAGGCTCCTCTGAATCTATGTTTTTTCATCTGTAACTTTCCTCATAATATTTCTATGGGGATTGAGTAAAATTACATTTGCAAAGTAGCCTCAACAGTGTCTAAAAATGTCCTAGAGGGCTTCCCTGGTGGCGCAGTGGTTGACAGTCCACCTGCCGATGCAGGGGACACGGGTTCGTGCCCCGGTCTGGGAAGATCCCACATGCCGCGGAGCGGCTGGGCCCGTGAGCCATGGCCGCTGAGCCTGCGCGTCCAGAGCCTGTGCTCCGCAACGGGAGAGGCCACAACAGTGAGAGGCCCGCGTACCAAAAAAAAAAAAGTCCTAGATGCTTTTCCCTGCATCCACTGCATCTTTGAAACATCCAGAGTGACTTTTTTTTTGCCCAATTTCTTGTATGAATCCATGATTCAGCTGTTTCACCTGGTCCCACACAAGGCTTGGCTTTGCCAAAACCACCAGGTACCTACCTTCCAGAGAGTCTTCTTACTTCTAAGACACCTAGCCCGCCTGGACAGGTACCCTTCTTAGCATACTACATTCTCTCATGTACATTCTCTGTCTTCTCTCCTCTCTCTGTCGAGTCCTGTGCTGACCTCAGGCCTCCAAACCGTCAGCTAGAAAATGAGGTCAAATAAGTGTGATGTGTGAGATGAGGATGACGTTGATTCATCTGTTTTCTCCAGAGTCCATGGCATTGGAAGTGTCTCCTCTATGTTCAGGGAAAGCAAGCCCTGGGGAAAGCAACTGTCTCTTAGAGGTGACTCACGCTGCCTTCCATTCTCTCCCTCCAACTTCCCTGGATTGAAGAAGGAAGAGGAACAAGAGAAGCAGCAACACACCCCCTACCTACTCACCCCTCCCTCCCCCACTGCAAAGCGAATCAGAGACTCAGGGCAAACAGCTGGGTGACTTGAGCAATTAACCCCTTTTGAACTGAGGCAAAAGGGAAAGACTGGCCAGGTCAGGCGCTTAAGCAACTTCTCTCCTCTGGGTTAAACGGGTGCCCTGTCTCCCCTTCGGCTTTTCACCATCAGCACTTGGCCCCCAGGGCATTAATGGGGTGAACTGGCTCCTATGCTTCCCTGCTGTGGCTGCCACACCCACTTCTCCCCAGCTGAAGTCTGAACGCGTGTAGTACATTTGATGGATGTGATACACCTGTGTGTGTGTTTGCTTTGATTATAAAGCAAGGTCAACCGCTCTCCTGTTTTATTAATACTTACATGCGTGTCCTGGGGCCACTGAGCAAAGCTGAATTAAAGCAAAAAAAAAAAATCATTAAACTTAACTTTTTCTTATCATTCCCAATTGAAAGCAGCTGCAACTACCACAACTGTCTATGTAACGCTATACGTTTGTACCATCCTTTACAGTTTAGAAAACACTTTTCGTGTATTTTCCCTTGATCTCCCTAACAACATAGCACAGGTTTCCTCACGGTATTGATGAAAAACTGCAGTTTGCAGAAGTAAACGATATCATGTGCTCGAGGTGTCACAGCCACTAAGTGACAGAGCTGGGGCTCTACCACAAGTCTTCTGAAACACAACTCCGTGAATGTGACACATAGCTGGACGTGGAATTCAGACATGAGGGTCCAAGAAACACCTGCGCTGTACCAGACATGGTAATAAGTGTTTTCACATATGCGACCTGACATAAACTTCACAGCAAAACTGCAATGGTCACAGTACTTCCATTTATCCAAAAATGTATGTATGGTGTGAGGGTGTGAAGGGGACTGTGGAGAGGACAGCTGGTGGTAAGAAATGAGTCCAGACAAAGAGAATTAGACGAACATTTATTATTCTCATTTAACACATAAGGAAAAGGAGGCTGAAAGAGGAGATGAGAATAGCTAACAGGAGAATTTCAGGTAAAAACAAAAGTCAAATTCAATATTATTTCACAGTATCACAGCAGGTGGACAGATTGAAGGATGGATGGATGGTGAATCCTCTACCAACCACAAGCCTGCCAGGGGAATTTTTTCCACCAAAAGCAATGATTCAGATTCACCAACACCTGGCTAAACTCTTCTGAATCCTAACATCTGTGCTTTTAGTAAAAGGAGGTGATAAAAGGTAACCCAAGGAAAACCTGAAGATGACTGAAGCACAGATGCAAAAGTACCAGTGGGCACAGCTTCACACATGGACAATAACAGCAAAACATCACAAGTCTGGTGGAATTAACCCCATGCCAACCAAGGGAGCAGCTTAATAACTCCTCTTGTCAGAGATTTTTCCAGATGCGAGAACTAAAGATAGGCCCGAGTCAGAAGAACAATGGAACAGGTAAAAACTTGTACTGAACAAAGAGAGAGACGCATTCTTGTGATTGGCAAGCCATTGGTCACGGTTCGGTAACACAGAGATGGTCCCTTTCCCTCTGTGACTCACGTAGTTCTCTCCCAGAAAGACTGATGGCCAGGATATTAGGAGCTAGCTCAAAGCATTGCAGGGTACTGCCACCGGGGCTCTCGTTTCTGTCGAGATCACATCTTCCCCTAATCAGAGGAGGGTTTTCATATGACACAGCCAAACAGCCCTGTCTTTGACATCTAAGGCAAATTAAGGGGGAGATTTTGAGAAGCAAGTACAGGAAATTAAGATTCCGGTAGAGCTGGTTGAATTTTCTGAGAGGGGACTATAAATATAATAGCTAACTTGGCACCATCACAGTACTAAGTCTTTGCCTGCCTCATCTCAATCAATCCTCATAACAACCCCATGACATAGGTACTATTATCATTCCCACATGAAAAATGAGGAAACACAGAGAGGTTAAGTAACTTGTCCAAGGCCACGCAGCTAGTAACGGCAGAGCCAGAATTCAAACCCAAATGTGTACGGCACTAGATCCTTCACTTATCTTACTCAGTACTTTATAATGTCTGTCCTTAGAGGAAGAACTGGGGAGACATGGGCATGAAGATGCTTTTTAAAAATAGTATTTTGATTTTATAATGTGAATTTGCCTAATTATAAGTAGTCTTATATTCTAGTGTCCATCTTTCTCACAAATCATAAAGGTTCTTCATCCAACAAGCCTTCTTAAAATATTTCCACCTCATCCCAGAAGGAAAAAGGAGTTCAATTTGCAGAATCATTTACTTGACATCTAGGTGCTAGCAAGGGTAATTCATTCACTTCAACAAATACTCGA